>NW_009935927.1:37572-38097 GCF_000696875.1 Nestor notabilis
AGTTCCTGGCCAGACTGCTTGAATGCCTACAGCTTGTGAGTATGAAACTGGGTATAAAATAAACTTGCTTAGAGATTTTGTGTAATAAAATGACCTTTAATTTCCATAAGATCTTTCACTGGTTTTGTCTTTTGGTTTTTGGGGTTTTTTTTAATGTTAATTTCCTACAGCCTAACATCAGGGAAAAAAGGTGGTGGTTGATTTTCTGGGCTGAGGATCCAGAGAAGAGGCAGAGCCTTTGGTCTAGATACTGCTGACTATTGCCAGGCTAGTGACCTGCAGCTTATCATTACAGTTTGTGGTAATTAAGAAAAAAACAATTCCAGGTTTACCAAGACCTTAGTACTTTCGTTGCACAACTTCCACTGAAGCCTTACAATGAGTAAGTTCAAGAAACCTACAGATGCTTTCTGGAACACTAAGTATTTGCAGTCCAGTATCTGGATGGTGACTGTCACAGCTATTTACCATTGTTATTATTATTAGTATTACTATTTATTATTACAATAATTATAATTATTATAA
>NW_009935928.1:0-20427 GCF_000696875.1 Nestor notabilis
GCAAGCAACAGCAAGAGGGTCCCTGTTTGGGCGCCATTTGCAGGAGATACGGACAATGCAACAACCAATATGATTAAATGCTGACACTTTATTGAGCCCGAATAGCTGTTTATATAACCTTTCTAACTGTCCACGCGATCTCTATAGAATCCCGATTGGCTAAGTCCACTAATGCACACACATAAATACAGCTCATGATAGGCTTAAGCTTTCAGTACATGCGAAGGCTTTATCAGTCCTAAAGTATGCAGAGTTTCTTGTTACCTAACCGGGAGTTGTCTTTCTCAAGCTAACTCCCTCATTCCACAGCTGCAAATATTCTTTAAATAACCTTATCACTAGGCCTTGGTGCCTAACTCAGACTCTTGCTATTGACATGAGTCCTGGATCACTCATGTGTCCATTTTGTTCCGAATAGTCGTCCACATAGAAGTCTCTATGAAGTAGATTTCCTAAAGTAGAGTTAATGGTGTTGGTCTCAATAGCAACGTGGAGACAAGTTCATAGAATTGTAGAATCACAGAACCATAGAATGGTTACAGTTAGAAGGGACGTTAAAGATCGTATAGTTCCAACCATGCTGCAATGGGCAGGGATGCCTCCCACTAGACCAGGTTACTCAAAGCCCCATCCAACCTGGACTTCAACACTTGCAGGGATGGGGTAGCCACAGGTTCTCTGGGCAACTTGTGCCACTGTGTCACCTTCCTCATAGTGAAGAATTTCTTAACGTCTAATCTAAATCTCCCCTCTTTCAGTGTAAGGCCATTCTGCCTTGTCTTGTCACTACAGACTGTTGTGAGAAGTCCCTCTATAGATTTATTGTAGGCCCCCTTTAGGTGCTGGAAACTGTCCTAAGGTCTCCCCAGAGCCTTCAGCTAGAGTCTCCTCTAGGCTGGACAAGCTCAAGTCTCTCAGCCTGTCTTCATAGGAGAGGTGCTTCAGCCCTCTCTGATCATCTTCATGGCCCACCTCCGGACTCACTTAGGCAGGTCCTTGTCCCTCTTGTGTTGGGGCCCCAGAGCTGGATATAGTACTGCAGGTGGGATCTCATGAAAGCAGAGTAGAGAAGAATCACCTCCCTCGACCCTCAGTCATGCACCTTTGAATGCAGCCCAGCATACAGTTGGTTTTCTAGGCTGCAAATACACATTGCCGGCTCATGTTTAGGGATGTAATAATTTTGCTGTTTGAACTTAACAACAAAAATTGTGTCATACCTTATACCCTTATAATCAGCTCAAAACAATTCTGACTTTTTCCTGTATACATACCTACATTGCCCATTGAGGAAAGATTCAGCAAAAACTCCAGTGGCTTTTTTCTTAAATTGGTAATGAAGATTTGGCACCTCATAATTTACTGTGCATACTCATATTGAAACTGTTTTTTGCGGGAATTATCAAGCCAGAAATAATTTCATTTAATATTAGTAGAGGTACCTACAGCCCCCATTAGTGCATAACTTAGAGGTATAAATTAATAGTTCTATTAAAAAAAATATTCCTTCAGTAGTTAACTTTGGTGTTACTCAGTCTTAAAGATTTGGAGAATCACTAAATCAAGTTTCAGACAGCTGCAGAGTAATCACAGTATGATGACTTCATGTTGGATTTTGATATCTGCTTTGCACTACAATGCAAGATACTGCTATCACAGTGTATTGTGGCCAGTGTGCTGACACAATGCTGTTACCTGTGTCTCTGAGATGCTACACTGAACAAACAATCTGTTTACTTTCATTCTGTACACTTTCTTAACATGATCCAACTTCTAAAGCAAGACACAACAAAACAATCCAAGCTTCTTTCTTTTTCTTAACAGAGCTCTTCCTGGTTCTCAGTCTGTTCTTCTGCTGCTCACCTTCCTAGTTTCTCATCTTGCCTGCAGGTTTTCTACATCTCCTAGTTTCTATCTGTACATCTCACCCTGGATTTTTCTCAGGTTTTTTTTTCCTTTCCTGTCAAATGTTTCTCTTCTGACCACTACACAATCCCTTTCTTTGTCCTGTTTAATTCAACATCTTCCACCCCTTTTTGACATTGTCTTCTTTCCGTAATTCTCTATAATTCAACATCTTATTTTGAGGCTCCATCTTTTATAATTTCCCACTTCACTAGACTCTGCTAGTCCTAATAGTCCATCCACCATACAGCGATCTGTAGGTTTTCTTTCTCTGTCATTTTTTTTTCCTTCTTACCTTACATCATTAAGATGATATGTAGTGAACTTTCCTCAATCTTTGTAAAAAGCTTTCATTTTACTAATGTTCATTACTACAGTATGTTCACTGATCTTGCGTTGCTTCATTTTTCACTGAGTTCTTACCGTACAGGTTTGTCTTAGACGTTTGAACTTGATAATCTCCTAAACTACATAGATTCTATGTTACAGAAACTTCCACATAAATAGTTGTTACTAGCTGCTTTAGCTCTTTTTCTCTGACATAGTTAAAACATCGATCATTGATTTAAACCAGTAGTACAGCTTCATCAGCATTTTGAGTTCATCATTGCATCTTTCCAACTTGTTTACAAGCATGACTGAGTTTAATCATTACATCACTCACTTTTTATGATTAACAGCACATTTCTTAGGGAAGCAGCACAGAAGTAAAAGTTTATGGTTTAATTTGCTTTAAATAGAAAGGCTGCTCAGTGCTTAGCCTTTGTAAAGGCTTGAAATAATTTCATTATTTGGTTTCAGTTTCAGAATAAAATGTGAAGTCTAATTAAAGCTGTTTAAGATTATAACTGATTCGGGAAATCAAGTGAATAATTTTGTGGTCTGCGTTACTAGCCTTGTGGATCTGTGTCTATGTTGCAGCAAACTGTACTGTCATCTCAGTTCATGAATACATCTCACTGTATCGGGAGCTATAGAGTTAATATTTTTAATTTTTTGCTCTTTAATTGTGGCATTGGTCAGTTTTGTTTATTGCTCATTCACTCTTACCCTCTAAAATCTGGACTGCTTTGTTTCCTTGAGGTATTTGAAAATAGGATGTCTTTTATGCTCAACGACTCATCTGATTCTTCCTCCTTTGTATTCAGTTCTTTCTGACAGAATAAGGAGATTGCACACTCTGGTCATTCATTACCGTAGTTGAAAAGGCTACTAGAAAATAGTTACAGTACAATTATGATCTGGAAGCTTAGTCTTTAGCTGACCTTTTGTGCAGAAACTGTGTCTCTGCCTTCATGAAATTTGTAAAAGTCAGATTACACTGCACGGATGATCCTAAATTTACACTTCAGGTATGCTATCCTAAATCTGCAATAAACTCCACTGATGCCAACAGACTTAGCTAAGGTTCATATCAATATTAGTGAAGGCAAGATTTGGTTGCTTTGTCCCCTTCTTGACCCATGTTTTTACATGTTGACCTCTCGTAACTGTTAAACCCAAACTTAAGTAATGATGGTAATTGCTGCTATGCTTTTGAGTATGTTTCCTTTGAGCTATGGCAGCTAACAAGGATTTGCAGGGTTTCATTGTTCTACAGTCAAACTGTAGTCAAATTGTTTTTTCACCGTTAGTCTTGACAGAAAATTTTTCACCTTTCTCAGCTGAGAATGAGAAAAGACCAGAAAAGTCCAGAAAATTCATTTCAGAAAGTCACATTTAAATATATAGATTTATTTGCCTTTGGCCATTGTTGCTGCTTGGTCAGTGTAGATATTTACAGGTGTTCAGGTTTTCTATACGTTATTTTTAAAGTGCATACACTTCATCAGGCCTTTTATGATAAGGCACTTTCCCTAGAGGACTTTATGGATTGTGGAACACATCTGATAAAGCAAAGCTGGTGTGGCAAAGTGTGAGATAGAAAGTAAAAGTGGGAAAATGGTATTACAGAATACAAAAGGATTTTGGAACAGAATGTGAAACTGAGGTCATATATGAAAACAGTGATGAAGAGAGGCGGTGTGAGAAATGGGTATGATATTTGAAGGGACTGGGAGAATGGAAAACAAAGAGAACACCTAATGGATACTGTGGGTGAAGGAGACAGTATAGCTGAGCATTCTGAATCCTATTTTTCTCTTGATCTCAGTGGAGATATAACCGTATACAGTACTGTATTCTGCTAGAGATAAACCCTTGATGAAAATCTTGCAGTGCAAAGTGTTGGAGCAGCACCTAGTTTGTCCCAAAACTGCATTAGTTAAGCCACTAACAGTTGCTCAGGTCCTGTGTTAAATGGACTTTCCTGCCCATGTCCCAGCCAAATCCTTTTTAATGTGCCATTGAGGCTGAGTTGCCTTGTAAAAGGATTTTTCTGGCTGAAGAACATAAGGGATTTTTTACGTTCTCTTGATAAAAGTTGAGTGGAGAAATAGGGTGGAAATTTCCACTTTAACCTAGCTGGGAAGAAATTCTCATTACAAATATCAGTAATTGTTAATCATAATTCTTTCTTACTTGCATCTGTGATCAAGGAATATATAATCTGAAAGCTTTTATTCATTCTAATTTAAAGAATTTGGTTTTAATTTAGAATTTATTTGTTTTAATATGATTTATCAATGAATTCGATACCAGTTAGTAGGAAGAGTATTTACAATTGCAGACATTCTGGATTTTTTTATATCAGGTACTGGGAGTGGCTGCTAAGATTTATGAAGATTGTTCTTTAGTACACAGTTCGCAATACTTCTCAGGCTTAATTTTCATGCTGAATTTGTGCAGTATCAGCTCCAGAGGCCAACTTTCCCAGAAGATCGTTTAACCACTTTACAAAGTGTTGGTTTTCTTTTTCATTTTTTTTCCTCAGGCTTTTATTTGTAACATATGCTTCAAAGTAAGATACTAAGCGTCATAATATAATTCTAATTTATGCAGAAAACATTTCTTACCAGCTTTCTCAGTTCCTTTGGTAATAATACCCAGTTGGTATAGATTTCTCCTGTTGGCTTCATTTTTCTTTCTCATCTGTTTTGGGCAAGAATGTTTTTATTATCTTGATGAAGGAAGAAAAGATGACATTATGCCAAGCAGTTGTATTTTCTAAGTCATTAATTCCAGTATCCACAATAAGAAGTGTCATGTAAAAAAGTTATAGGTCTACAAGCAGGAAGCTTGTGAACTCCAATTTCTGCTTTTCTTGGAGGGAAATCATGCTTTTCAACTATAAACTAAGCAAGTTATAAAGGTTTTCTTATTTTGATTTATTTTTCTCCCTGAAAATACTTTCAATCAGCTCCAATCATAGTCAACCAGTCTTCCTGTGCCCATCCATGCATCTTGCCTGAGGAGTGCATTTGCTGTCTCTCTAGTGCCCCTGAAATTAGGAACTCTTTCCTTCCCTGAAATATTTTGTCGTATTTTTCCTTTAATTGTACAGAAAGTCAAATCAAATTGAAATTTGTGTTTAAATATAATTTGAACATATAAACAAAGAAAATCTACGAAGCTTTCTTGGGCACAAAGGCAAAATTTTATGCCAGACTACAACTGCAGTAACCAATAACCTGAATAATTTCAAAATCGTTTTGGGTCTTAATTAGTGTCACAGTCAATCAGTGGGTTTATTCATTCCTAAGTAGTGGAATGAAGCACTGAGCTTACCCAGAATGAGTGGAGAAACTCTTCAAATTCTATCACAAACAACAACAAAAAAGTTTTAAAGAGGTAACCCAATTTTCCATTCAAATTATTTTGAACCCCACTGATGCCAATAGACTTAGTTTTCAGATTTTTCAGGTGTATGCCACTGGCTGCCAGAAAAGGCAGGAGTGTGCAGCCCCAGTTATTCCTGGTTTGGGATCAGCAGCACAAGATAATACATCAGAATAGATTTGGAGGTTCAATTTCTGACTCGAGAAACATTTCTTTAAACTTATTCAATAGTATATTGTGTTTCATAGCCAAAAAAAATCAACTTTATTGCCTGGTGAAGTAAAAAATGATCATGGCTTTAGAATAAGCCAGGGGATTTGTATCACCTTAACTCTCTTCTTTAAACAATTTCTGGAACCTGCACTGTATCGTGGGATTGTGGATGTGGGCATGGCAGATTAGCTGTGTAAACATAAGTCATTCATTTCTGCTCAAAGAAGTAACTTCTGTTAATCACTTTAACAAACCTTTGGTATCATTTTACTATGATGCGCAGTTCTGTATTTCAGCTTGCTCTTCTGGGGAACACTTCCGCGTTCAACACTGCAGTACTGTCTGAAACACTGCTTTGCCATCCCAGCAGCACTGAGATCTCACATGAGTACCTTCTCTTCAAGTCATCAGTTAAAAAAGCATCAGTGACATCAGAACTGGTGCTTGCAATGCCTTGTCTTCCAGTATGCAAATGGTCTTAGTTGAAAGCTGGACACTGCACTGCTGAATCCAGACGGGATGGGAATGAGACCTCTATATCCATATTTTCCCCTTTCTGTGAGCATGGCTGCCTTTTTTGTCCACACTAGTAACACAGTCTTTACTACAGCCAATACTTCTCCTTGACCTTGGCAAGCAGCATGTTATCATCAAGCTCTCAGTACAGATATGGCACTGAATACCCTCAGTTAAATAGATTCCATTTAGAAGCTGGCTTATTTCCGTGTGGCTCAATGTATTGGGTAGACACACCCGAAGTCCCTCTGTAAGTCTTGTCCAAAATATCTGAGCCTCGAGGAATGGACAGTGTAGGTCCAACATGCCCACAGGTCTTAGATTCCACCTTCTTTTTATGCATTTAATTTTTTATTCAGATTTGCAGAGGTCTTTACTTCATGCACACACCATACAACAGATTCCACTGCTTCTTAAACCTGACTTAGATAATGTGTTTTGTTACAGCAAAGCCCTAGTTGACTTCCCATTTAATGGGAAAAATGAATGTAGCAGTGATAATAGTCTGACAACATAAATAATTTTTCTATATTTAAAAGAAACACAGTGAGTTCAACAAGAGTGTTAAACAGAGCCTACTCAGGGCATGTGAGGGAGAGACTTTACTGTCTGGCCCAGGCAGAAGCTGCCATAATGGTGGGTGACTGCAGGCAATTTCAGACCAGCTTTTAAATGCTGCTGTTTCCACTCCCAGGTCTCTCCGTCTTCTATGGATTTTCAGTCTTCTCTTATACTTCCTTATCAGACTGAACCTGTAGTTTCAAACAAATGGTTATTCCCAGAGAGGACATCATACTCCTTGGCTCCACAAATGGCATACACTCACTTGCTGGTACCCATGTACTATCTGGCATGCAGCGAGCTGGATTTCAGTGATCCAGCTGGGTTACAGGTATTTTTAGCCCTTGTACAACAGGACAGCACAAAAATGCTGCCCTATGTTTTCACTCTTCTCTCTTTGCAGGCATACCAGGCAGTGACTATGTCAATGCCAACTACATAGATGGATACAGAAAGCAGAATGCTTATATAGCAACACAAGGTGCATTGCCAGAAACCTTTGGTGACTTCTGGAGAATGATGTGGGAGCAGCGGGGTGCAACTGTCGTCATGATGACAAAACTAGAGGAGAGGTCCAGGGTAAGGAAAGCATCTACAATGTTAATAATATTGTACCTGAGTAATCACTTGCATGAGATTTGTATTTCTTTCATGTATGTTTGTCTGCCTCCTGTATATGCAGAAGAACTGGTTTTATTTTTTTTAGGTTACTACCATTTTGAAGTGCCTGTACTATGAAAATCACTTATGTGGGAAATGCAGGTTCCACTGTGAAATTACCAAGTCATGTCACTAATTTTATGGGATTTTTTGTACTTTGAAAAATTTGGAATCTCTTGATCCACTGTGATACAGGGTTTTTTCCCTGTTTCAATCATGCTGGAAATATTACAAGGTGATTGAAAATGTTACTTCCTCTGTAGTACCAAGAATATGATTGTATCATCCTGTTATGAGGAAGTTAATATCTGTCAACAGTATTCAATTTTACTTTTATAAGGTATAGATTAAACATGACTTAAGAGTATTAAGGATTTGGTTTAGCTTAGGAACCATAAGATGTTTTTTCTAGCGCATGCTGTGTGCAAGGAAAACTACAATTGCATTGCAGTAATAGAATACAAATTTATCTGTGGTGTGTCAAATTTTACAGGGCACAGTAAAATTAGGAAATAAAGGACTAAAACACAAGGATACGTGCAAGAAAGCACAATAACAGAAGTTTTGTAATAAAAGATGTGCCATACGTGAAGGGAAAACAAAAGCAATAATACTTTTTTGTTACATAATAAGTAATGTGATAGAGTAGTAACAGACCACTATGTTGTACGAAGATGTACTAACAGGCCTGTATTCAGTGGTGTTCACCAGTTCTAATGATGGATGTTGCTGAGGGAGGAAGGAGGGGAAGAGTGGGGAAAAAAAAAAAAAGAGATGGTGAGAAAAACAAAAGGGAAAAAACCCTTCTCAGTGGCCAGTCAGAAATATAAGTGTGAGCAGCCGTCCGCACCTTCTCCAGTAGAGCAGGTAATTGTTCCATCATATTCACCTACAATAACTGTATTTTATGTCAAGAGAAACTCCTCCTGGGTTGTTCCTGCTTATGATGCTGTTATTGTTGCTGGGAGCATGAATTGACTCTAGAAGGTGCTACACGGCTGGTTCATTGCTGAGCTTTCTGCAACCACAGTAATGAGTCCTGTAGTGTAAACCAGAATCTACAACCAAATGTAGAAATCAGGAAAAAAGAGAAAGAAGGGGTAATTCTTATATCAGTGGCAATCCCTTCTCTTGGGAATCTTCCATAACAACAGTATCAGGGTTTGCAAGTATAAGTCCAGGAGATAAATAACAAAGAAAATACCGCCACAAGCGTTCTGGAATACACTGTCCTTGGATCTTGTGTGAAGGGGGTAGGTACCTAAGAGTCATGTGCAACATGTTAAAAAAGATGCCATAAATACAGAAGGCCAAGACCAGTTCAGAAAGAGAAAATGACTGAGGAGGAGGAGAGAAGAATTATTTACCTAGAAAAGCTTTTAAATCAGTAAAAAGTATCTTATGGAGGTAACTGGATAATAGTTGATATTTCAGTAACTCATGGATGAGCTCCATTTCAAAATGAAAATGTTTTTGTATGTGTAAGCTTGGAACAGGGAGGAATGCACTGTAAAGCCTAATGCAGTACTGTGTTGGTACAGATGTTTTTTTTTCACATGCTTAGATACATATAATTGTAATGATTACATAACTTTTCAAACCTCTTGGCAAGACAGTCCTTTCTAGAGGCTTATCAAAGTACATGTATATATTCTTCTACTGTTTAATCACTTTTTAAAATAGAGTAGGATTTTTTTTCAGATGAAGCTATATATGATATTCTAATTATAGAACCACTTTCCACATGTAAATTCAGCCTTCATTAACACCACTGCCTGTACATACCTGATGGCAGTTAGCAGAGGGTAATTTTATTGAAATTTTCATTTTATCTTGAGTCTACAGGCTTTGTCTAGTCTAGACACTGACAGTTGTTTGGAATTAAGCAAATGAAATTTTACCCATTTCTTCACTAATTACTTCTTATATAATAAAGTTTCTGCTAAATAGAATCAGTGCTAAGAAAAAATCTGATCCTAATAAGCAGCCCATTGCAGAAGGTGTACTTAATACTTGAGAGTTTATCTTAATACTGCAGGCCACAAGCAACCACTTTCTAGGAAGATTTTTTGATGTAACTAAATTAAATTCTACTCATTCTCTCCAATAATTGCTTAGCAGAGTTTTAAGCTAACTCTAGCCTTTGCTGATTGCACCCTAAAAAATGACTGATCAGAATATTAATCACTATTTAGTGATAAGCATTCAGCAGCAATACATTTGCTAAGCATAATGAGAGACCAGATAATCTAGTCAATGGATTGTGTGTGTATTCAGTGCTTATGTTTGAATATTTTTGTGCATAATTTAGCTCATTCTGTGTTCATAGGTCAAGTGAGTTTGATGCACTCAATGCGGAGCATTATAGGCCAGCTATCCAGTACATAATTCAGCTTCAATCTTAGAGTCTGCAATTCTGTGAATGTGGCATACCAGTTACCTCTTCTCCTAATATAATATCTACATGTAATGTAATTAATGGTATTGATGGTGGCATAACAGTGGGAATCCCTGTGTGGGAAATAATATGGCAATATTTTATTGTTATTTTTTCTCATGCTACCATTTTTATATAGCATATCCTTAAAGCAGGAGACAAAGTGGAGTTTCAAACATGAAATACAAACACTGTTACATACCATTAAAGTTGATCTTTGCTAATTTTGTTTCTCTTTTCCATGTTGATTGCTTTTGTATCTTGGCAGCCTGATCATTATTCCTGAGATCATTTCTCTCAGGGACTTCATCTACTTTCCATCTCCATGTCATCATTTCTGTTTAGCTTGCTTTTTTCATTATGTAGTCCTACAGCTTGATACCAGACTTTTTAACCTGGACTGCATAGATGAAGATGAGGATTTTAATTGCATCTGCAGAAAGTTAGTTCATTTGCATGTGCTAGATGTCTAAGTAACTTCAGCTTTGAGAATGTACATATTTTACAGCTGAGTTCATCAAATGAAGATGTTAGAGTGAATTCATTATTCATTTGTTTGCCTAAAAGGAAGCTGCAGGAAAAGAGAAGCTCTTTCACTTACAACCTTTCACACTTTATTGGTTTTGTATGAAATGTCATCACCTGAATCTCATTTGACCTAAACCAGCCTAGAGAGAGAAAGTCAGTCCCATTATTCAGCTACTGTGCACGTAATTTATATCAAAAAGGATTATGCACACTGGCAGTGCATGGAACGGTGTTGGTAGCATATTTGTCACATACATGAGTTTACTCTAAATGAAATAAAAGAACTTCTTTGCAGGCTGCAAGTTAGAGATTAAAGAAAAAAAGTAAGTAGTTGTGTGTTACACTAAGGAAAGCGGTAAAGCATTAATATGGGATGCATCTCTTCTCCGCTTTTCTGTCTTCCCCTGTGCCCCCAGCAGAGCACGTTCTGCTTTTTGTTTTTTCAGATCCTCTGAATTAACTGAATGTTCTGAGAACTTGTGTGCTGTAGTAAATGATGTGAATGATCAGATGAAGATACAGAATCTCACTTTATAGCAAAAGATAAGACTGCCTGAAACACGAAACATTTCGTTGTGCCTCCTGTAGTAAACTGTTGTAGATCATTGTCGTGGTTTAAGCCCAGCTGGCAACTTGGAACCACGCAGCCGCTCGCTCACTCCCCCCATTTTCCTTCCTCCCCCCGCTCCCGGAGGGATGGGGAGGAGAATCGAAGGAATGTAACTCCCACGGGTTGAGATGACAGCTCTCCAGCAACTAAGGTATAATACAAACCACTACTGCTACCAATACTAACGATAAGAGGAATACCAAGGGAAAAGGACACAACTTCTCCCCACCCGCTGACCGATACCCAGCCCGACCCGAGCAGCGATCTGGGCCTTCCGGCTAACTCCCCCCAGTTTCTATACTGGGCATGATGTGCTGTGGTATGGAATACCCCTTTGGCCAGTTTGGGTCAGGTGTCCTGCCTCTGCTTCCTCCTGGCTTCCCCTTCTCCCTGGCAAAGCATGAGACTGAGAAAGTCCTTGGTCAGAGTAAACATTACTTAGCAACAACTACAAACATCGGTGTTATCAGCGTTGTTCCCAGACTGAAAGTCAAAAACACAGCACTGCACCAGCTACTAAGAAGGAGAAAAAATGACTGCTGTAGCTGAACCCAGGACAATCATCCACTTGAAAGAGAATTCAATCCTTTTCTTCTTTGCTATGCAATTACTTATTTTCAGTAATTCCTTTTTTAAAAATAATCTTTTGTAAGTGATAGAAACACTTACCTCCTTCTTAACTTTACTAGCAATATTTTTTGTGGTGGGACTATAGTGCCCAGGGTTAGAATCTTCTGTCAAAATTCTCCTATCAGTTCAAAGCTAACTGACAGTATAATGACCCTGGCAATTATTCAAATGTGAGCCAGGGTCTGGATTTCTATACTGATGATGAAGGTTTTAGTTTTTGTCCCGATGCTACCAGCTTCATTCAAATTTACTAAGTGAATACAGGAGGAAACTACATTTGTGGCACTCTGTTAGCCTAATCCAGACACTCATTTGACTGTCAGGAAGCGGACATCATCATGAATATTCTAAAAAAGGAATACATAAAAATACAAGCATAGAATAGTCATCTTCTTTATAAAAGTTTAAAAGCTTGAATTCTGAGTTTTCCCTGGGAAGGGAAAGATAGACACAAACTCAAGTAGAAAAGTCACGTATCCTGTCTCAGATCTTTTTTCTCCAATATTGAAATAGGTAGGACTGTTTGCATGAGTCCTGTCTGAGCTCCATGAGAACATCAAAGAATAGTTACAAGTCCCTGGACTTAGCTTCTCTGAGTGGTGATTGACACCTGAGAGAGTCAGGACAGCTGACATTGTCCCATGAAAAGCCAGGTGGACTTTTCCTGAGGTTTCTGCAATGCTAAATTGTTAATTTCTGTGGTTCCAAGTGTCATGCTGAATCTCTCAAAATCAGAACACTCCATCTGCGTCTTTCAACTCATTTTTTATAGATTTTTATAGACTATCCTGTGTGTTAGAAAAATGTAGATTGGGTGACAGTAGAAATATCAAGTAGATGAAGATGTGTGTGTTGAAGGTGCAAACTGGAGTTAAATAGTTTTTGAAGTGGTTTTTTTTGTTTTGAAGGAGTAAATAATAATGTTATTAATATTATTAGTATAATATTAATAAGTGGGGAAGCTTTTTTCAGGTTCAAGTAGTACAAACAGCAAAAACATTTAAATAAGCATGGTGAAAATTTAAGTGTATCTTGGCACTGTATGGTAAGAATGGTTTTGAAACAAACTTCGGGCCACCAAAGATTTCTCAATCTTGCTATACGCATGGAAAACATAAAAGCAGGCCTGGGAAGAACCCTATATTATTATAATTGCAATGCACACATTGCTAACATTTTAAATAAATCTTCGTTTGTTGATTGAAGAGTAGGCATATCTAATGATATCTAATGTAGCTGACCTTATAGCTAAGACAGAGGCATAGTATGTGCACAGCAGTAAGTGTGCACATACACTGAAATAAAATGAAGAACATTGTTGATTCGAATGCATGAAATGCATAAAGATGTTTCAGAAAAATATAGGCTATGCAGCAGAGTTTCATGTGATTGCGTTAAAGGTAGTTTTCCATTTGTTTTGCAGAGCTTCTGCAGCAAATTTCATATCTTTTCACCTAACAATGTTTTGACAGGTAATACTGGAGCTATTATCTGTCAAAATAGTGGATTGAAAATAAGTGACAATAAGACATCTTCACTAATATGAGTAGAAAAGTCATCAATATGTGCACTTAACAACTCATTACAGATTATATAAATATGCTCCTAAGTGCACTTGTGTTGTACTGTATTTAGACAAAATGTAATTGATTTGTGCATAAAAGTTGCACTGATGTTTTATATTGGGCAGTACAGCCATGTAAAAATGGGTTTTTCAGGAAGTGAAATATGTATATATACTCAGAGGAAAATATAAATAAAAAACTAACCACGTTTTGCAGCAACTAGAAAAACTATGCATGTCTGTATCAGGTAAGAGGTAACATCTCTCCCAGCAGTCATATTAGCAGACAGGACATGTGTTGCAGATGGCATTTTCTCATACAGAATTGTAGAAAGAAATAAATGTGCAGTTTTGTCATTGTTTAGCCCCTAATTTTAATGGCAAGTCAATAACTCTATCAGTAACATAATATCAGAATCTTATTTTAGTTCTTTAGTGTTCTCAGCATGTTAAGGTGTGAGTCAGAAGAAGAATGAATGAGAAAGCTGGCAAAAAATAAAAAATAAAAAAAAAAAAACAAAAAAATAAAAAAATCCAAAGTCAAGTAGACCACGTGTTCAACAGATTTACAAAAATAAAAATGTGTAGGTTTGTACTGTTGGGGTTTTTTTATTATAACAGAATTCAACGGCCACAGTCCAAGAATTCCTACAGCATTGTATGAGCTGGATTCACCAGTTACCATGTCAGAATTGTAAAACTCAACCATATGGCTGTTTTATGGCTGTTCATTATGGAAAGATTCTCACAGGCACAAGGGTAGGCACTGGCTCAATTCTCACTGAAGTGCAATCAGTCATAGGTTCTTAATTAATCTAAGAATCTAATCCTAGTATATACTAACAAAGACTGCATCCACCAATAAAGCTTAAAGGTTTTTTTGATAGGCATGCTCCAGGTAGAAGTGCTGTGCCAAAGAGCCTCAGCTAAAACTCTATTATGTCACCCAACCAAATATCTGTGGAAATGCCATACTATGGACAGGATTAACTTTGCATGAAAAGAAATGTTTTAGTGCCACTTTCATGCCACTGTACAGGTTGAAAGTAATTTTGGCATCATGCCATGTCTGTTTATTTCAGCTTACACACATTTGGTGTTGAGGACATAGAGAATGAATGCTCCACATGAAAAGCTGTTGATAAATTAAAAAGAATCTGGAAGAATGAGCAGAGATTGGAGAAATGATGTATGGGGAAAGTCAGAAATAATTGAATTTGGTTTATATATAAGAGAGTGAAGGAAAATATAATAGTCTTCCTGCATGTGAAAGGCTGTTAAAAATTCCATGGCAATCAACCATTTTCTCTTCCTGTGGGGCTCTAGGAAGAAGAAATAAACTTTATAGCAAAGGTGATTTATGTTAAACTATTAAAGAACTTCCAAAATATTGTGTCATGAATAGACCAATGTCTGTAGGATATTTTGTGAGGTCTCTTCCACTGTAAGCAAGTTTTCAAGAACTGTATGCCAATCTTACCTGAGATGAAATGGCAATACCTGGTACGGCCACAAGTATTTTTCAAGGCAACCATCTAGGGTTTTTTATTATGATTCTGTGTCCGTAAATGGGGTTGGTTCTCTTAGCTGTTGCAGTAAACTGATAGCTTTCTGAAAAATACAATTTCTCTGAGGCAAATGCATAGCAAGTGATGTAGTCAGAATTATGTTGTAACTCTTAATGTGTTATTTGCTTAATTTGCCTAGTTCATTTGCTTTGTGTTTAAGGTAAGACATACATTACTACCTCATAACTCTTCTCTTAATACAGACAGAGATAATATGCCACATGTAGCGAATGGCCATTCACATTTTGAGTTAGAAGTTTCCTTGAAAAATTAAGAAATTTTTAATTTTTTTTTCCCCAAAATGCAGTGATTAGTTCATATTTGTTTTATCACTGTAATATTACTTCAGTGTGGAGAGTTCAGTCAAGGAACTTCATGCTTGAAAAGGTCATTTCAGGTCCTTGAAAAGGAATTAATTTAGTATTGTTTAGGGAAAATAACCTCTAAAGAACAGTTCTCGTTTATGGTGAGAAATAAATCTGGAAAATTCAAGTTCTTCAGACAGGTGTCTCTGAAAGAGAGTATTATGATTTACATTTTCCGTCATTTACAAAGCTTTTCTGATTTTTTAAGGAAGTTAAGGAATTCAACTGGCTAATGAAAGGCACCTGTTGGTAATAGATAACTTTTCTAGGTGGTCTTTCTGGTTAATATCACAGGAAGTGTATAAAGTACATTTATGAGATTAAGCATTTTATCTGTATTAAACTAGGAATAGAAAGCTCACCATGACTCGAAGTATCACTCAGAAATCAAAATCCTAACTGAAAACTATTAAGGTCCAAAAATGTTCTCCAGTATACTATTTCTCATTTTTGTGCTGTTTCATCCATTCACTTCTGGCTTTCAATTGAACCAAGAACATGAGAATAATCGAATTTTGTTGCTCTGATGTTTCAGTTATGTGGTTATTTTATTTCACCAATTTCTTGCATTATACTCATACTGCTAAAAGAGATAGCTCTCTTGCATGGACAAGAAAAATCTTTGTTGGAGCACTTGAATAGTAAGCTGAATTGTTCAATATCTCCTTCATATTGTAATGTAATATTTTATTCTGTGAAGGGATTATTCAGGCTGCACACAGTAATCAGCCTTGAGTACAGGAAGAGGAGGAAGCAAAAAAAAAAAAAAAAGCCCATTCTCTTTTCCTCTTGGTTCCATTCATATAGGCCTTTTTAAGACCTTTCTAGAAAATCTTGATGTACTTAACTCTTTGACAGACTCATCCTTCAAAATCAATTCACTAAGACCCTGCCTTCCCTGCTGTTAGGAGGAGTTCAAAAAGGGCATCTCACAGTGATGCTAGCAATATAGTTTTGTACTGTTCTTGACATGTGTAAATGAAGATGAAAAACAAGATAGAGCAAATATGCCCAAGATAGCTTTCAATTATCTGTTTCCTTCTGTTTTAATAATAATGCCACACACTGTTCTAAGGATCACAATGAGAAAAGTTTGAGGTTTTTTTCATTATGAATTATCTTTAATATTTATTGTTAGCCTATTAATCATATCTGAGCAATTTCAAAAAGTAAGGTTGCAATGATGGTTGATTTGCAGACTTACTAGAGGACTAAAGTTTATTAGGAATTGATCAGCCTAAAGTTCATTTATGTTGTCTCCAAGTCCTATTTGGAACTTCTTTTTCAAGGCTGCTGTAATTAAGACCTTAGACAGAACTATTTAGATTTGAAAAAAACCCATAAGATCATTGAGTCCAACCATTAACCTAACACTGCCAAGTCCACTCCTGAACCATGTCACATCTACACATTTTTTAAGTACTTCCAGGGATGGCAACTCAGTCACTGCCCTGGGCAGCCTGTTCCAATGCTTGACAACCCTTTAGGTGAAAAACATTTTTCTAATATCCAATCTAAACCTCCCCTGGTGCAACTCAAGGCTGTTTCCTCTTGTGCTGTCACTTGTTGCTTGGGAGAAGAGACCGATCCCCACCTCACTACAACCTCTGTTCAGGTAGTTGTAGAGAGCGATATGGTCTCCCCTGAGCCTCCTTTTCTCCAGACTAAACATGAACATCTTTGTATTTATGTACTCACAGGTAGGTATCTGCTGTAAATCTTTATGAGACACAAGTTCATGAAAATGTTCTTTTTTCTGTAGTAACAAATGAATTCAAAGAACAAAGATTTCTAGACATAACTAATTGTTTTGGGAATATACTTGGTGAGTCTTAGAAGGATCTAAGTGGCTGGGTGCTGGGTTCTTTCAGAATTTAGGATTCTATTAAGTTCTGTCTCTCTGAAAGCAGAATCAAAAACTTTAAACTTTTATTTTCAGCCTTTTTTCTGAATAGGAGTTTCTATTTTCAATCTGTCATTTCAGGTGAATGAGTGACACTTGAGCAAATCTTGTTCAAATAAGGCCTAAAAAAATGTGTTTATGTATTTTGATTTTTTTTTTTTAATCTTTGCATTACAATCTCATATACTACTGCCAGTGCCTACAATCTTTAGACGCCAAAGAACCTAATCTTTAGGTGGCAAGCATTGTTGCAAAAAAGAAAATGCCTTTAGAGTAATAACTGCTTGGAGATAGAACATCAGCTGGAATGTCTGATCCACTAAGCTAGCCCGATAGGGTTTGAGGCTGTTTGCATCACCAACAACTGCCACTCTTTTGTTCCATAATTATTATTATCATTCATTGTCATTGTAGAGATACTTTAATTTTGAAGGAAGACAATCTGAAATTGTCGTTGGAAAGTTTTGTCTGCAAAAGACAATTGTTATTAACAAAACCAGATCACAAATTTTGTAACATACTGCTGCTATTTCGAATTCCAGATTCAGCATTATTCATATGCTGTTCATCGAGCAAGAAATGTACTAGATGAATCTACCTATGACTAGTTTGCTGTATCTTTCCTGATCTGTGTTTTGTCCTTACAATCTCAGATGGCCTGTAACAGCTGGCTCATGTCAGAATCACCTGAAGGAGCTTTTCAGCCTGAATGATGGAACTTTATACTAGAAAATTATTTCTCTACCCTTGAATGTCAAGAATCTTTGTATTCATATGTTCATATGGAAATACCCTTCCTTCAGCTTTTTTGATGCATGACAGTGCCTTCTCTAGTGTCTGTGACTTATTGAAGTGTGAATATCCATGAATATTCTTAGGAACTCTGTAGCTACTTAAACCTCTCAAGTCTGAAATAGTTTCAAGCTTCTCATTTTTAATGGAAAAGAAAGAACTTACATTTTCTTACAGCTTTGCTTTCAGTGAATGCTTATACTTCCATGAAGAGGAAGGATTCTCATGGTCTGAGTGGAAGAAATGTAAAGAAAGAAAACGTGTATGTTTAAGGGGCAGGTTAAGAAAACGTGCCTAGCTATGTCTACTGCTATGGTACTTAAAAGATTTCATATTACATTTAGTAGTCTTTTGAAAGCTGCTCTGATCTCAAATGTAGTGGTTTTGGCATGTGCAACCTATGATCATGAGATCATGAAAGTGGTAGTAAAAGTTACGCTTGCCATTACTCGTAATTGAATTTCTCAAAATCACCAGTGAGGGGGCTTTTTTTGTGCTAATGTGTTTCTCCCATTCATCCTGCCATCTTTAGTCATAAGTAAGAGAATATTAGAGAATTATTGGTGAAAGCTGTTCTCTGTAACCATGTACAGTTCATGACACAGAAAAGCTCTCACTGGGTGCAGATGACCATCGTCAGCAGAGGAGATGATCAACCCTTGGCACTGGGAGCTGGCTAGATAAGAGTAGGGTGAGGATGTGAAATTAACCAAAGCTATGTTACAAGCTAACTCTAAAAATAAATAAAACTTGTACTTGTATTTCTGAAGGATGCATGTTATCGTCACTATAAAGTTGTCTGTTTTACAAACAATGTACAAAAGTGAGGAAGAAATTGCCCATATGACAGGGAAATTACACAGAGACTGAAGAACTAAAGGGTAAAAACCCAACCTGGCAACTAATTTAAAAATTGTCTTGCTGACATACAGTGTTAAATTTGGATGACTCAAGGTTTGAGAATTTTTTTCTGAAAAAAGTATTAGTATATAACGCCTGAAAAATAAACTTTAAGTGCTGAAGTGTATGATCCTAACATAGGATAAAACATTTAACAAGAACGCTGTCTCAAAAGATAGTGCCTTCATGATTAACTTACATTATTTGATTCTCTGCTGCTGGTGAAGTCCAATGGAAAACATCATTCTGATCTCTCACAAAGATGAATTGAACTCTAAATTGTTAGGAGTATTGGGAATGTAAGGTTTATGATCACAGAGCAAAAGAGTGTAGGAGGCAGGTAAGGTCACGTCTCTGAGAAAGACCTCTTGTCAAAAAGCAAAAGAATAAAAGATGTAGTTCCATCAACTTGTGCTTAATGTGCTGTTCCAGAAGGTCAAACATCAATCAGAAATCAGGTTCTCTTTCTAAAAATTTGATTCTTATTTTCATCAGTTTCCACTTTCAAATAATATATACATTGGTCTATAAATTGTATTTATTTTTAAAAAGCATCTTCTTCCAGTAGCAGACCTTTGCATAACCTAGTTCCAACAGAAAGTATTTTATAATAATTGTAAAATTTTTGGAGTTTATGTTACATAAACTAATATGTAAAACAACAACAATGAAACAAAAAAACATCTAACAAACAAAAAGAAAAACCAAACAACAAAAACAAACAAAACACTAAAATCTTCACCTAAAATAACAGGCACATTTATTTTCTCCCAGCCTAAATGAAAAGGAGCAATTTTCTACAGGCTTCTGAACCTGAGTTATGCTTAACTTTAGATTATTATACAAAATAAAACAACTATTTTCTGGTTTTTGCAAAAATGCTGGTACCCTACCATGTTCTGAATTTCCATTTATTTTTTTCTGTTGAACATTTGTTTCTCTCTGTTATAGAATCATAGAATGGTTTGTGTTGGAAGGGACCTTAAAGACCATATAGTTCCAACCCCACTGCCATGGGTAGTAACACCTTCCACTAGACCAGGTTGCTCAAAGCACCTTCCAACCTGGCCTTGAACACTGCCAGGGATGGGGCAGCCACAGCTTCTCTGGGCAACCTGATAATAATTAGGAATTATTTTCATAATGTCTGATCTAAATCTACCCTCTTTCAGCTTTTTCACCAAATTACATTTGGAAGTTGGTTTTATAAAGTCATTCTGATGAAAAACTGGTTAATTTTTCAGGCGTGCTCTCTGGAACCTGGAACTGCTTCTACAAGCATACAATCAATATGTCAGAACTGCAGGGCAGAGTGGAGAATTACATGTTTAGGCATGCAAAGGCATAGCCAGACATTTACTTCTTGTATTTATTTTATTAAATGTACATAAAGTATTTTACCATTTTTATTATTAAATCATTCAAACCAAACAGGTTTAGCCAGACCTTAATAAATAATAAACCACAACTTTTTTGTCTAAAATATGGCTAACCAATACAGACAGAAGTTACGCTGTGTCTATACTAATGATAAAGTGGAACTAGCTTTATATTTATA
>NW_009935929.1:0-11766 GCF_000696875.1 Nestor notabilis
GCAGGTTTGCCGACGACACCAAGCTGTGTGGGCCACGACGAGGATAAGAGGACTGGAGCACCTTCCGTATGAAGACAGGCTGAGAAATTTGGGGCTGTTCAGCCTGGAAAAGAGAAGGCTGCGTGGAGACCTCATAGCAGCCTTCCAATATCTGAAGGGGGCCTACAAGGATGCTGGGGAGGGACTCTTCATTAGGGACTCTAGCAGTAGGACAAGGGGTAATGGCTTTAAACTTAAACAAGGGAACTTTAGATTAGATATAAGGAAGAAGTTCTTCACAGTGAGGGTGGTGAGGCACTGGAATGGGTTGCCCAAGGAAATTGTGAATGCTCCAACCCTGGCAGTGTTCAAGGCCAGATTGGACAGAGCCTGGGTGACATAGTTTGGTGTGCGGTGTCCCTGCTTATGGCAGGGGGGGGGGTTGGAACTAGATGATCTTAAGGTCCTTTCCAGCCCTAACTATTCTATGATTCTGTAAGTTGTCTTACATCTAGTCTTACTGACTTATCCTTAGGTTCTGCTGGTAGTGTGGAAATTGGTACTGTTTTAATTACTAGTTTTTCCCAGACTTTGATGATTTCTATTCTCAAGACAAAATTTTAAAATATAATTGTGTTTTTCTCTTAAAAATGTATGTTCCAGTTATGTACTTTTCAGCACACAGTTTACAGACACTTGCAAATTCAAGAAAGCTAGCTAAAGGAAGAAAGATGTTTTGTTCAAGTTTAATTCTGGACCTTGCATTTTCATTGTGAAAGTGTGCAACGGGATGAAAATCATAAAAATGACTGTCGTTTTATTCCCTCAGTTATATCTATTACAGCTGAATCAAAAATTAGTTCAAAGAGTCCCATGGCCTCTTGTTGAGTCTGGCAAGTCTGATTAAGATGACCTTTCTGGCCTCAGAAGGTATGAACCTATGAAATTACTTCTTTGTGATCTGTTGGAAAGTTAGGCCAGTTTAAACCTTGTGCCAACAGTTTATTTTACATATAAGCTCACCTTATTTTTTTTAGTTTTTTTTTTCTTTTGTACAGATACATAGTTGTGAGTTTCCTTTAAAGCAGACAGAAGAAAGCCAATTTGCATGAGTTAGCATGCCAAGGACCCTGAGGACAATACAGGTCAAATGCACTCCAAATTTACTTTAACTTACACCTTCTTCTGGCCTCCTGGCATAATGATTGCACCAATTTACAGTCCTTTATACATCAGCAGAATGAAAGCACGTAAAAAAGATTCCAAGTGAGTTTAATGGGAAGGGCTTTAATTTAGAAGACCTTATGAATAATTTTTGGACTTTCCCCATAGAAATTAATGGTGTGGAATGTTTATTAATTCACCTATTCCATCTCCTACAGTACAATAAATCTATCCTTGCCTTATGTGAGTCTGTCTTAGAGGAGAAAATAATGAGAAGCTGTTTTAGAAAGCACCTACTTGTCCAATGATTTGGGATAAATTTCTGACCACATAGGAGGGGAAATATATAACATTAATTTAGACATACGACTTGAAAGTAATTTGCTGTTCAGGAATAAAACATATATATAGCATTCAGAAACCCTTCTAACTGTCTAATTTTGTTACTCCATTCATAACAGAGATTGCACACAAAATTTAGCCATGTCCAACCATTTCTAATTTTCTAACAACCAGGTGCCAGAGTGATTTCACTTTGAAAATATTACTAAGTTCTGTTCGATTCTTAAATGTTTTAGAACATGCTATTTTATAAAGCAAGAAGTGGTCACTGTGATCATCTATCCTCTGAAATGTGAAATCTAGGAAAAGACTGAATTGTATACGCTGTTCCACCACTGCTGAATGTACAGTGCAGTCCCAAAAACAACTCAGTATTATCCTGTTCCTGTATGCAACATTCACACCACTTCTTTCGGTTCAAGTGTCTTAAGGGAAGCTTACACACAGCTGATGAACTCTACAAATAACTGAATTAATTTTTCTCCAGTCACATAGCTCTGAATATAATTTCTTATTTTCCAATTTATCCAGTGTGGCCACAGTTTGGGCTTGTTTCTAGCTTAGAAGCATTCATTTAACCTTCTAGCAAAAGTTATACAGACGGTTTACAGATTAGATCATTCTTTGTATTATTTAATACTTCCAGGTATTTATCAGTCATGTTTTATTCCGTATTGTAAAGGTACTGTGAGACAGATGCATGCAAAAATCAAAGACCGTAGCTACACACCAGGTGACTAGGTGCAGATCTCCATTCTCCAAGCAAAGACATTAATCTTTGCCAAGACTGCTTAAACATAGCTTCTTGTACAGCAGATTGGCTATATTCACAGTCTGTGGTATCCCTCTGACCCCAAGGCATAACCATCATCGCTACGTAGAGAAAAGAAAACCAGATAAGGTATTTGAAGTAATGTGAGAAATGTTTTGCGGAGTCACTTGAGAAGGGCAATGGCTTAGTCAACAGCCACACGCAGTTTGGTACTCTTCTCCAACCTTCCAAACATACTAGTCATTATTGGGCACTGTACTTTATCATTACATTTTAAAAAAGAAGGCAAGATCTACATTAGTTACGGTACATCATCCAAAAAACACTTCTACTTGCTGTGTAAGCAGTCTGGTACCTTCTTTTCAAAGAGTACCTATTAAGATCAAGATAATCATTGCATATATTTTTAATTGCAGTACAATCAGCAACTATATCCGTATGTTTCTTCTAATTCCAGTCTACAGCTACTGCTTATTAGCAAGGAGACTTAAAAAACACTGACCATGTCTTCCAATGCTAAAAATTTACTGGAAGCTTTTAAAACTGTCAGTTTTTTTGCAGCAAACGAACTGTACTGCTTAGAGAAAGGTAAACGAAGCTAAGGTATTTGATATTAATTCAGTCTACACAGCAGATGGTAACATGGATGCAAATAAAGTGCTTGTCCTTTTATTATTATTAGTTAATATTTACATCACTGGAATACCCAGATGTCTCAGTCAGGAGCAGAGGCCCATTATGCTAGACACTAGACAAATACACACTGGAACATTTTGTTCCAGTCTCGTCTTTCTACTGCTCCACACTAAACTAACTCATTGATGACTCATCTGTATTGCCCAGAGAGTTATTCAAGCATACAGAGGGTTGATTTCCTCCAGCTGCTCTGAAAACTTTATAACCTAAGCAGCAAAGGAAGGGAAGAAAACAAGCTCACAAAAAGTAAAATTTCACTTTTAAGTTTCTGCCTTGCATTTCTTCCAGCATAGATGTGCTGGAATACCCCTTCACTTTCTTATTTCTCAGATTGCGTCTTCAGTTTCCCCCTTTTCCACCATTCTACTAATTTTCTTAATCCCGTCTCCTTCCCCTTGCTGCATTCTCCTTGCTCTTCCCCCACTGCTTTCATGGCATATACTTTTACCAGGACATCATCCCATATCCTTCAAGCCTGGTAAGACACCAGGAGCTATATAAAAATTACGAAGTGTATGGTGCATAGTATTCATTGGCTAACAAAGACATCTGTAATTACTAACCAAACTGGTGCATTCAATTTTCAAATTCAAAATGTTCCACGGTTTTCATGCAGAGTGCGATGTATTTTAATTACGGCAATTAATGTGTTGCTGTATTGTACATGATACAACTGATTATTATCATCAGTTCTCCAAAGAAAAGCCTGTTTGGCAGTAAGTTTTTATCTGAGGACTGTTTCTACCAGGTAACAAGAACAAGCACCCCCAAATTCATCTTTGCCCTCAGCAGGTGCATCATTCTATCTCTCACAATTAAGTCCTAGAATAGTTTGAAACTAGATTTCAACCAACTGCTCTCTGATCGTGTGGATGGGTCTCAACTATATCAGTATACAAAGTTTTTTCTCTCATCTTCTTGTGCTTTCTCATCTCTTAGAAAAATTGAAAGACTTTTTCAGAAGTCTGCTATGTTTTTTTATATTGAGGATTGAAACACGAACCCACTATTTAGCTCATTTCAAATATAGTAGAAATTCAACTACCTAAAAAGAATAGTTTTTAGGATTTTAAAATTGAAGAGAATCAGGCTTTGTATGGAAATTCTATTGCAGCATAAACTACAATGTACTGTATTTTATGATACAATAAATTTTTATTGTAAGTTGATTAGAAGTTTATAATATCATAAATCATGTTTTTTTTAGCTTACAAAAAATATCTTAAATGGAAAAAAGTATTCCTTTGCAAAATAAAAGCATTTAAAAATTCAATTAGTATTAAAGGAATATTATCAATATAATTTTGATGTCTGATAAGAAAATAACGAACTGTGGAAAAAAACTTAAGTATTGCTTAGCCCTAGTGTTAAGAATCTGTACTTCCCAAGGTAATTAAGTGTTCATCACATTTGCAGTCAGTCATCATTAGGATTCAGAGTTAATACCCATAATGCCACCTTATACCTCTTCAAAAATGTCACAGATGGTGATTTGTGCATACAGTGTCACAAAGCATTTATTTGATGAAATGTTAATTAGTTTTATTAGTAGTAGCATCTTTCTTTAGTAACTCTTGTGGCTAAAATAAAAACTGATCACCAGTACAGCTTAGTGTACCCTTAGTGCACACTTATACTCCAAGATTAACTAAAAATCAGTAAGTATGTTCATGCTAAGTTCTTTGGGAGCTTTTGGTTAATATCAGGGAGCACTGAGGTCTGCTAACTGTTACTATTGAGGTGATTCTTTGACTCCTATTTTTGTAGAGAATAAACCATTTTAGTAATATCAAACCCAAGGATAATCAAGTACGCACAATCTTCATGCAGCTACTCCTATGCAAGACTGGTAACACTGCCCCACTGTCTCACACTGCTATTAATGTGCTGCACTATTACAGGAAAAGAGAAGCACTACAATATTCCCACAAAGAAAAGAAGAATATGCTGTTGCATACAAATGCTTCACTTGAACTGCTACTACATTTTGTCAGGGGCTACTCCTTATAAAATATTTCTGGTAGGACCATTTAGTTAGCTGCATTTACTGCAAATCAAATTGGAACACTAGGTGGAGGTCTTACCTGGCAAATGGGGGGAGAGGGAGGGAAATCTTAACTGCCTATGTTTGATAAGTAGCCATTCCTGATTCTTTAGTAATAATTTTGATTTTTAAAAGAATGGGAAATAATGCAAAAATTAACCTAGAAGTTAAGATAATGGGAGGGGAAGGCTGATCTACAATGGAATGGCAAATAATAGAATAATGTTATTTGTGAAACTTCCCACCTCAGGATGTTTTGATAACAGATAGTCTCATTACTGTGAAGACATGCTGCTATTCAACCATTATCCATCAACTATCCTTCCCTTCTATCTCCCACAGCTGATTGTCCAGTATTGGTAATACACATTTCGAACAAGAACACCTCTTGTCTGTCTGACTCATGCTGTTCCAGAGGATCAAGCAAAATGATTATTGCTCTGTTTGGCAAGGTTGCCTACACAGAGGTTTTTGGCTTCAAACAAAGCATTTCCAACTTATCTGAATATTGGCTTATAATACTGCCATTGTATTCAGGTCTAAAGACATTATAGTATCAAGTTGGAGACTGTAAATAGACACACAAGCAGTACATGAGCCAAACATTTCTCATTCGTTATGGAATAAAGCTTTGGATCAAATCCCACCAAGTAGCTCTAGTGGTACCAGTTACATGACTCTATTCTCTTTCCCAGTTCTTCAATTTTACTTCAAGTTTGATGCAAGCAACAATTCTGGAATTCATTCCCAAGCCTTGATTTTTGTAATTAGATGTGAATGTGGTGGTCTTGTTGCACCAGAAATGCCTTAGAACATGTGCTGTGAACTGCACATGTTCTCCAGAAGTCCCTAACACGAAAGGATTTTGGTATCACACTGTGTTACAGTATTTGCAATTCTACAGTCAGGAGCCTATTATCTGTTTCAGAGCAATAATCTCAACTCTGTTCAGCTGGTGTTTTTGGCAGTGGCACATGTCTCATCAGAAGTTCTTGCTCCCTAGCTCATGCCAACTGTGGTAATGCCATAACCCCTCACTGACAGCCTTGATGACCTTCCTTTACAGGCAATCCAATTGCGCAAGGTAAAAAACAGGAATGACAAGAACATTGTGTAAGGTCACAAATTCAGATACTAGTAGTAAATCATAGGCTTCGAATGCCAATAAAGCTAGAAATAATTGAATGCCACTGATAGCAGCTCTCTATGAAAAAGTTATCTTTCATGTTTTTTGGAACAATTAACTACGGTTTTAGAAAAGTCAGACAAGCTTATCCACGTGCTGCAGACAGTAGAAGCCTCTGCAGCAAGGAGGTCAGATTCTATTTTTGTTTATGTCAAGGACTCAAAACAGTATTCCAGGTTGACACTGAAGGCAAGGAAGAAAGAACATGATCCTTAAATGTTTGTATTAAAGACAGGACAATGAATTTCTTCTCAAAGACAAGACTTGTTTTCAACCTGTGCGTAGGTTAGCCTTACATTCTTATCATAGTTCCAGATTGCAGACATAAAAATACCACTCTTCTGAACTCCACTATGACTTACTTTAACTTTATTACAAACCACGTGTAATTAACGTTTATTTTACAGTACTGAAAAAGAACCTCAGCTAATTTTTTGATGCATCTATCCTGTATTGAGCTTGATCTATAACACTGCTCTGTTTTTTTATTGACGCCAATTCAAATAGATGAGTCACTCTTACTATAGCCTGACCTATATAAAAGAGCAAAGGTTACAGCTGTATGAAAAAGCAGATGTAAGGCAAACGTATATTGTTAGTGTGGGTTAGAGGAATTTTCTTAGCTATTTTGGCACTCATTCTGCCCAAAAAAGTTTTAATATGTTTTGCTGCTGAAAAAAGGAAGAAGGGCTATAGATTGTTTTCTGTGACAGTACTTTGTAAGCCATGTATTTGCCATGTGTCACATTTGTCAAATAATGCTTATTAATCAAGATAGTCTTGAGCTATTGGCTAATTCATCTGAAAATTCCTTAGCACCCACACATGATACAGCATTTCATAAGCGTGAGTCATTCACTTAAACTAAGGAAATGTTTATGGCAGTGTAAAACACTAGTTATCAGTCTAAGAAGATTCCAGGAGTAAATGTTCAAACTCCTTGAATTTTAACAGATGACAAAGATTAAGTCAAATAATTAACCTTCATATGACAAAAAAATGTCAGAGAGAAGAACAAGTCTTTAGTGTATCTGTTAAACAAAGAGAATGAGCATGTAAAGCTGGCAAAAATCTAATCAGCAAAAAGAGACGCAGTTATTTCTGTACAGAAATACATTTTACATTGGAGGTCATTTGGGGTACTTCTAGCCTTCAGTCTATGATTCACATTGCTTGGGCAGCATGTGCCAATGCCACAGCAAATCCATTCCTTAGGTCATAGTCTGAAATAAAACAAATTTTATATTATGGTTATAGCTTACTAACCCATGTTAAGTAGTATGATGTAGTGACTCTGCATTGCCTTTCATTTTGATGACTGGCTTGTCCTCGGTTAAATAATGCCCTTGTCAAACTGCAAGGCAAAAAATAAACTGTTTTAACTAAACAGATAGTCCTGTGATGTGAAATTACTGAAAAGATGTGATTTGGGGAAATTACAGTTCCTTGCTTAGTATGTATTGTGCATGCCCTACAGCCTTCCCTAACCAGTACCTCCCAATTTAATTTAAATTGTAATGATTTCCTTTAAGGACAATTACGTTGCCTAAAAGCAATGCATGCATAATAATACTGCTTTGGCATGGTTCACTATAGAACAAGAGTAATAACTGTTTATTAATATGATAATTAACTGTTAATGCTTAGCAACCTAATTATACCTGTTAAATAACTTACATTTTTGAGCCAAATTCCAACAAAAAGAATTCTATTAAAAATAATAAAAAGCTATGAATATTATAGCAAAGGCACAGTTACAGTTCAAAGTGCTGGATTTTAACATCACTTACATGACACAAATTCTGAATTTCTACATATTGTGAACAAAAGTGGCTTTAAGGCCTTCCTTGTTCTAATAGGAAATGGCTCAATGCTAGATTTTTATTGCATTCATGGTCCCTGAAGTAAGCCCCAAATTCTATGTAAAAAACACTACAGGGTTATTAATAGAGTTTAGAAAGGTAAGAACTCTTTTAGCAAGAGTTGCACATTTCTCCAGTAGTGATCTTTGTCAATTTTATGATTACTTTTCCTTTCTTTGGTGTAGCTAAAATAACTGCCTTGATAGTGCACAAACATATGGAGAAATACAGCCTTTGCAAGGTCATGACTAGGAGCAATAGAATTTCAATGCCATACAAAATGTGGATTAAAAGACCCCAATAGAAGTACTGCGTACAGTTCTCATGTCCCCAACATAAGAAGGGCATCAAACTGCTGGGGCCATGAGGAGAATAAGGGGGCTGGAGCACCTCCCATACAAAGGCAGGCTGAAAATCTTGATGTTGTTCAGCCTGGAGAAGGCTGCATGGAGACCTCATATCAGCTTTCCAATATCTGAAGAGGGCCTGCAAGGATTCCAGAGAACTACATTCATCAGGAATGTAGTGATAGGACAAGGGGTAATGTGTTTAAACTTCAACAGGGGAGATTTAGGTTAGATATAAGAAAGAAATTCTTTACTGTGAGGGTGGTGAGACACTGGAACAGGCTGCCCAAGGCAGTTCTGAATGCCCCATCCCTGGAAGTGTTCAAGGCCAGGGTGGGCAGGGCTTTGAGCAACCTAGTCTAGTGGTAGGTGGGTTTTTTTCTCCAGAGCAGTATAATAGGGCTATCATTCCGAATATACAAAATTTTAAGTAATGGCCTATGAAGAGATTGTTTGCATTTATTTGACCAACTGTTCTCTGAAGTACTATCACTGCACTCAAAATATCTGTGCCATTTGATTATCTCTCTTGCTATTCACTGGACATGCAACCTGTGCAACAAAAGCTGCATTTTCACCTCTGTGGCCGGTAACTTTTTACAGTGTTCCTTCTCATTTCCTGACCATACAATGCTTAAAAACATTATGACTGCAACTTCCACTACCCCTGTTACATAGACTTTGGATCAAAATCTCAGGAAATAATGCATCTTGGAATATCTAGAAGCACAGATAAAAATGAATCTAGTTATCCCAAAGACAATGCCATATCATGGGATTCTATTCTTTAGATAAAATGTCCTGAAAACATTTGTTTTAGATGGAAGTGGAAATTCTCCACCTTACTTTGTTTCCTACAGCATCTTCTTTTGCCCCATAGTTTTGAGGACTATTGTTTTTTCCCATGTGTAGGACTGCTACATAAAACAGATATTTGTCTCAACCATCGCTCTCCATGAACTTAGGACGGATACGCAAAATAGGTATTTCTCTCAACCATTGCTCTCTGTGAGCTATGAACTGTAGTGAGTGTGGTGAGACCATTTACCCCTCAGAAAGAGACTTTATTGCTTTCTGAAACAACTTGTGGATTCAGCTCTGTTGATTCAGCTGCTCATCCTTGCACAGGGAGGAGGCTGGGATGTTTCAGTTATGACAAGTGGGTGGGGACATCCTGGGAAGAAACAACAAGTGGGTGGGAACATCCTGGCAAGAAACAAAAAGCAGACAGGAACGTCCTTGCAAGAAACAAAAAGCGGACAGGAACATCCTTGCAGGAACCAAAAAGCGGATGGGAACATCCTGGCAAGAAACAAAAAGCAGACGGGAACATCCTTGCAGGAACCAAAAAGCGGATGAGAGCGTCCTTGCAGGAGCAAACTGTATAGCCAGCAGATAAAAAACCTGCTGAAATGCGCTATTCACGGATGCAGCCCATGGATGATCACAGTTGTTGCACAATGCTGGCTATCTGATCAACATCTGGACACAATATGGTACAAAGGACCACACGGCCACCAGGTAGTTGGAAGACTTCTCCCACGGATCGGGATGACAGGACGCGGTACAACTCTGTGGTGGTAACTTAACTTTGACACTCTCTCTCTGCAAATCTGCTTCTCTCAGTTTTTTTCCTACTCTTCCTCTTTTCCTTCTTACTCTACTTTTTGAAATAGTTTTAGCCAATAAATTGCATTATTTGGACATTTAACCTCGTTTGTGTCTTAATTTCACCCCATGAGATCCAAATCCTCTTTGTACCATCCACTGGGATGTGACATTATTTATTTGTTTTTTCATGTCCCACCTTACTCCTCCATCCATAACTTTGTATTATATTATGCAATCTTTTTGCAACCCTGACAACCCCTAATAAAACTCAGTAAGAATTTTCCAGATGTTCCTTTGCCCAGCCCTTTTCTCTGCTCATCCCTATTAAGTCAAAGAAGAATATAACTTAAAAAAGTTGTATATGATCCTTTTGATCTCCTTTGGATAGAATTCCATGGTTCTGAAACTGGTTTTATAACCTACCTCCTATCAGCTTCATTATCATAATCTGTAACTTCATTATTCAGGATAATACAACTGGATTCAGTATTTCAAATAAGTTCTCCCTGTGCATGCAAACATAAGTCATTGAAGGTTTTACTAATCAACAACAAGCATTTAAATTTAAATTTGTTCCAGAATTAAGACCAACTGTCATTTGCAGGATACTGTCATATTAGCCAATGTCACATAGTTGGCACATAGACACTTACTGAACCAGTATACTTTTTCTCTAGGCATCATTAGCATGCCAAGGTGACATAAACAGGCATGAATAAGAATACAAGGACTGATTCAGAATCCACTGCAGTGATCCAGAAGTTTTATATTATCTCACTAGACATTAGATTGGACTTTACAATATAGACATTAATAATGCAAAAAAATTAAAATATATCTTAATAATGGTCATTTGAATAACAAAGATAATGGTAGGAGAACTGACAGACACAAAGTGTACTCTCAAATGTCTCATTAGCCCTACTCTTGAGAGTTTCATTTGTAAGAAATGAAGGATGCAAAAACGGAACACTGAAATTTGTGACCTTTCATCACAACTGGAATAAATCAACTCTAAAATGAAAGGACATAACACTAGCACTCCGCATTCTCCACACTGAGAAGCCTCATCCATCTCTTAGAAGAGAAATGGATACTTGCAAACTGAGCTGGCTCACAGTGTTCTGACTTGTTTGAGCCAGCTATTTCAGGGTGATTCATTAAGATCTATTAACACAAAATTAAAGATCCCTGACTTTTCACTTTTTATTTCAGAATTAGAAATTCTGCTGCAGACAGGTCAATTAAACCCTGTATTATTACCAAGCTGAGAAAGTAAAAAAATACTTTTATTTTCCTTTAACTCATTTATGGATGGGGCAGGCCAATTACACTGACTACTAAACTGTACTGCAGTCAGAAATGGGAGATTTGGGAATCACTGCACTTAGTCCATAGTTCTACAAAAAATACATATAGAGAATATATATATTTATGGACTAATTATTATTAGCATGTATCACAGTATCATTTGAGTGCTTACCCCCTTCAGGGGAATTGTGCTTGTATGCCTTCAGTTCTCGGTGACACATCGAGAGAAAGAAGATAACAGTTGCTCAGAGGAATCTAAAGCGCTCAATGCAGTTCTGGTTAGTGCCTATACAACATGATCACCTGACCCTACTCTGGGATGAGCAGAGTAAAATTCTGGAGTAGACTCTCCTGGAAAGCATGCTAAGAAATGTGAAAAACAATGAGATGGTTGGTGACAGCCAGCATGGTTTCACTAAGGGGAAATCCTGCCTGACCAATTTGGTGGCCTA
>NW_009935929.1:12220-12425 GCF_000696875.1 Nestor notabilis
CACACCAACTCCAGACACAGCTACAGGCTGGGCAGAGAAGAGATTCAAAGCAGCCCTGCGGAGATGGACTTAGGGGTGCTGGTTGATGAGAACCTTAACGTGAGCCAGCAGCGTGCGCTTGCAGCCCAGAAAGCCAACCTTATCCTGGGCTGCATCAAAAGAAGCGTGACCAGCAGGTTGAAGGAGGTGATCCTGCCCCTCTACT
>NW_009935929.1:12482-25313 GCF_000696875.1 Nestor notabilis
TGGAGCAAGTCCAGAGGAGGGCCACGAGGATGATAAGGGCGCTGGAGCACCTCCCTTATGAAGACAGGCTGAGAAAGTTGGGGCTGCTCAGCCTGGAGAAGAGAAGACTGCGTGGAGCCCTCATAGCAGCCTTCCAGTATCTGAAGGGGGCCTATAAGGATGCTGGGGCAGGGATTCTTCATGAGGGACTGTAGTGGTAGGACAAGGGGTAATGGGTTCACACTTCACCAGGGGAAGTTCAGGTTAAATATATATATCTGACATTTTACTGGAGAAAGACAAAACTTGCTTTGGTCAGGTGTGGGGCAGGAAAGAGGGGACATGCATGACCACTAGGGACTAGGAGAGAATCAGGATAAAAACAAAAAAGACAGACGAGTCTGCACAAAATAGCACCAACTGAAGTACAAGACTAGTGTCATGAATACCTTGACATCTCAAAAACTTCATTATCACTGGTTTTAAAGTACATTTGGATACATTTAGAATCATGATGCTGAGGAGGGACTCTTCATTAAGGACTCTAGTGATAGGACAAGGGGTAACGGCTTCAAACTTAAACAGGGAAAGTTTAGCTTAGATATAAGGAAGAAGTTCTTTACAGTGAGGGTGGTGAGGTACTGGAATGGGCTGCCCAAGGAAGTTGTGAATGCCCTATTGCTGGCGGGGTTCAAGGCCAGGTTGGACAGAGCCTTGGGTAACATAGTTTAGTGTGAGGTGTCCACTAACCTGTTCCATGGCAGGGGGGTTGGAACTAGATGATCTTAATGTCCTTTCCAACCCAAACCACTCTATGATTCTATGAGGTCTCACCTCATCCCAGAAACAGACACCTATCCCTAACAGAGTGGCTCACAGACCCTAACTTAACCATCTTCACAGACTGCTTTGCGATTACTAGATATAGCCTGAGAAAGATGATCTACAAAAAAGTTTTGCACTTGTTAAGGTGCTACATAAAGCTAGTCAATAGGAAACACCCCATATGTATTTCTGGATTCAGACTTCCCTTCTCAGAGACAAGAAGCCTCTGTTGACCTCAGATCAGAGGCTAGGCCAATTCTTGTTAAGTTTGGGGGCATAACTGAGCATTAGTTTAAGAGTAGTTATCAGCAGTGCTCTCTGACTGGGTATGCTACCTTAGTGGCTAAGTGCTCTCACCCAAACAAGTAAGGGACCTGTGCCAAGCTTGCAACACACCCTGCAATGCACGTCTGCATTTTAGTCTGGATGAATGAAACATTTGGCTTTCATGTGTAGCCAGATGACTGTGAAAAGGAATGCAGGACTCCTGGTGGCAGGTGGAGAAGAGGAGATGACTCAGCAATCAGGTTTTGAGTGTCCACTGCTTGGATGTGGAGGAAATAGCCCTACATTTCAGTGGAGCTGTCCATAGCTCTCCTCTCCGGAGAAAGTCCATATCCAGGGTGTGCTTCAGGATTGCTGCGAATACGGCTGTGGGGCCAGGCTCACCCAACATGCCCATCTGCCACCAGCCCAGGTCATGATGGAGGTGAGTGCTGGTCACCTCACTCCCCAGGAGCCACTTCTGCTGAGCACGTATAAGCACCTATAAAACTTTACATCTCAAAATTAAGGCATTAAACTAGAGTAAACACGTGATTAATTGTGTCCTTTTGGGATACATTTCCACATATGCTGGTGTTTTTTTTCTGGTGCTCACTCTTCCTAGTTTGCCCTACATCAGTAGTTTCTTAATCTCCAGGCATACACACACCAAAAAAAAAAAAAAAAAAAAAAAAAAAGATCCAAATGGATAAAAGTGGTTCTCCCATCCTTCAATCTCATTCTACTCAGTGGTCTAATGCTCTTCCTAGCAAAACCAAGGAAAGATTTGATTGTATTATTCACAGATTACTGGTCATGTAATTTTTTGTAACTTGTCTGTAAAGCACCACTGGAGCAATATAAATTGCAAGGAGAAAGTAAAAATGAAAATCACTCAGTGGTTGATATAACCATTTCCACATTTTGCATCATTGAAAAACTATTGTCTCTTGGATTTTTTTTTTTTTCCTAAAAAACAGTACAACTGGAGAAAGGTTGGGCTGTCATATGTCAATCTCTTTAACAGACTTACTCAGTATCATTTAATCAATCACACTGGACCCCACAAGTATCCCAGACAATATTTTCTTGTTATCTACTGTGTTGCTAAAGCCTGTACACAGCAATTTGTAGAGTACAAAAGGCAAGGCTGCTTGGCACTCCTCAGCTTAGTGAGACAAAATATCATCATATTCATAAATTAATACTAAAACACAAAAAAAGATATAGAAGTCCCAGCGTAAAAAGAAAAAAAAATAAAATCACTGCTTTATTTATTGTTTTGGTCTTCTGTCCTGGCAAGAGTTTTCTTAGCACACAAAAATACTGACATGATTAAAATCATTGATGGCTTAAAAGGTGTAGGAATATAGGCATTGTGAAGGAGAAGACTATAACATGACCTGAAGAGTTGGGGAAACAGGTTGTGGGAAAGGTATATAGAAGTAAAAGAAAATATATGGAAATGGAGGGTAAAATTACTTAAATGCTTACAGAGTAATATCCTTGCAAGAGACATATATTTAGGGTGGGGGGGAGGGGGTTGAAATGTATATGAGCTCCATGTAAACAGCAAAAATTAATACTCTGCCAATGTCCTCATCCATTTCATGCTGATGAAAGATTTTGGAACAATAAAAGCAATAAGTATGTTCCTCAAATTTAGAAATAATGCAACTACCAAGGCAGAATAAAGAGAAGCCTATACCACTGTAAAAAAAAAAAAAAAAAAAAAAGGCTTTCTTAGAGAAAGTACTTTCAGTCTGCAAAACAGCACACTGTTAAAAAAAACCAACAAACAAACAAACAAACAAACAAAAAAGGTAAAAAGCAGTTAAATAACTTTATAAATAAAAGTATTCATGATAATATGTGGCTATATCAAAAATCTTGAGATGCTAACAAAATGTTCTCAGCATCTCATTGTTGTTAATTTTGTACCATCACTGTAAATAAGTCTTAAGCTCTTTTTAAAAAAAACAGTATCATAGGTAACAGTGTGTGGAATAATTGTCTCTACACAACTGAAACTGACTTTATCATCAATCACTGTCACATTTTAACATAAATATTCATACAATGTCACAGCTGTTAAATGATGTCACAGCAACACATTAGCATTATGCAATACTAAAGAGCTGAGGATGACCAGTTCTGAGATTTTACATTTACAGCTCAACTTTTTGATCACTTGGGGCCATTTGGTACTATTTTCTCCTCCTGATCCATCCATGAACAACAGAGAAATACACTTGTTACCTGCACCTGAGCTAATCACACTCACTAGTCTTGCTTTAAAATGAGTGGAGAAACTTTCAGACCATCATTCACCTAATTTTATAGTAAGCATCTAAAACAGGTCAGAAGCATTGTACCTTGAAAGGTCATATTTCTGTTCCTTGATTTAGAAAAAGAGTGTACAAAGGCTACATCACATACAGATGTCTCCACTGTAGATTTCTAAAGCTAAGTGAAATTAATTCCACTACTACATTTTAAATCCTTATTTTTGTGTAAAAAATTCTGGTTACATGTGTCCATAAGTAAAGGTAAAGCTTCTGTGAGCACCAGTGCTCACTTTGCTTGTTTCATCAAATCTCCCAAGATTCTGCCAAAGCAGCATCTAATATTCCAAATATATGTACACTGCATTGTCTTTAACATTTTGGGTCTCAGTCAAAACGCTACTGTCTTCAAGGTAGTATTTTCTGAAGGGAATTAATTATTCATATCCTCAGAAAATGTTATGATAAGGAAGAACAGCTTATGTCAGTTAACTTCAGACATCTAAAAGTTACAGATGTACGACTGAGACAGTCACCCTATGTTCCCTTGGTAGCCACTGGAAAGAAATTGGCACCTCCAAAGGGCAATCCATCTGACCTATCCTAGATACCGATCTTAAGATGAGATGAATCATTCCCTTGAGGTGCCCATTTCTCTTCGTTGACTATAAAAAAAGAATAGGGTGAGTTACTTTTTCTTTTTTTTTTTTTTTTTTTTTTAATGCCTAAACTAGGACAAAAACTTCAGGCTACTTTGTACAGAAAGCTCCTAAGAATGTAATGGGCCAAACTGAATTCTGCTCAAAACAGAATTTTTACAAGCTAAATTTACCTGCACTCTTAGAGTAATAAATTAACTCTTCTGATACTGGTATCATACCCATGGAGAAGATTAAGTCAAAACCCTCCCTGTACGTAGGAGACTTTCAATAAAGAGAGACACAGGCTTAAAGTCAAATGCAGAACCTGACCTACAGTGAATGCAGATTTGGAAGCTAGTCAGGGTTGGGTAGAGAGGAATGGTAGGTTTAGAAGAAACTGACTGGAATATAAGAGGAATAACAATTTTTTGCTCAATTAATTCACAAGAACTATCCTATATCAATTAAATGTATATTTAAAACTTGTAATTGAAATTATTCCTAAAATATGGAAACTGCTTGTGAAGTAGGAAAATTTATTTTGTCTTATCCTGAGTTTCCATTGCTCTAACTTGCCAAATTGGGCATGAAATGATCTAAAGCTTTTTGTCAGAGTTCTGTGGTTATGGGGTTTTATTCAATACTAGCTTTAAATATAAACATCACACCTTCATACAAAGTGCAAACAAAACAAAAACATTGTAAAACTTTTTTTTGTTACCACAGAAACAAAAAAAAGCCCTCCTCATATGATATTTAAAAATCTGTAATAAAGGCTAACGCATGAAGGAAAAAGAAGGAAGATTCCTTGCATTCTTCAGCTAGAGACTGCGTAAGGTCAGGTTGGAAGGGGCCCTGAGCAACCTCATATAGCTGAAGATGTCCCTACTCATTGCAAGGGGGACTGGACTAGATGACCTTTCAAGTTCCTTCCAACCCAGCCTATTCTATGATTTAATGATTTTGTAAGCTAGTATATTCATAAATGTGTATGACTTTCTGTAGAGTAAACATATAGAATAGCTGTCCTGAAGTCAGTAGGAACATTTCCAAAAAATTGGTTAGGGTCAGTCAGGCTTCCAAATGGCTTCGGGTGTATCGAGAGTTTCTTTTACCCAGGCAGTCTATTGCACTACAGGTGCTCTCTTCCCTCACTCACTTTGTTCATTATAATGACTCTTATTTGCACAATGCAAATAGCATATCTGACATTTTACTGGAAAAAGACAAAAATTTGCTTTGGTCAGGTGTGGGGCAGGAAAGAGGGGACATGCATGACCACTAGGGACTAGGAGAGAATTAGGATAAAAACAAAGACAGACGAGTCTGCACAAAATAGCACCAACTGAAGTACAAGACTAGTGTCATGAATACCTTGACATCTCAAAAACTTCATTATCACTGGTTTTAAAGTACATTTGGATACATTTAGAATCATGATGCTGAGGAGGGACTCTTCATTAAGGACTCTAGTGATAGGACAAGGGGTAACGGCTTCAAACTTAAACAGGGAAAGTTTAGCTTAGATATAAGGAAGAAGTTCTTTACAGTGAGGGTGGTGAGGTACTGGAATGGGCTGCCCAAGGAAGTTGTGAATGCCCTATTGCTGGCGGTGTTCAAGGCCAGGTTGGACAGAGCCTTGGGTGACATAGTTTAGTGTGAGGTGTCCACTAACCTGTTCCACGGCAGGAGGGTTGGAACTAGATGATCTTAATGTCCTTTCCAACCCTAACTATTCTATGATTCCACGATATAATTAGGGTATCAACAACCTACACTGAAAAAAATATATTTTTTTTTAAATTATGATTTTATAAACACACTTCTCTGACGGAAAGTTAATACTCTAAGTCGTTCTTGGAAATCTCATTAAATCGTCTTTTTTAAACTGTATTAGATAGGAACAACATCTACACTTTTCTCTTCCCTCCACTTGTCCCGCTCCAGCAAGTCAAGCTATCAAAAAATTTGTTTTTAAACCCTGGTGAACATAACTACGCTTGCAAAAGGTTACCCAGAGTATATGGCCTGATGCATTAACAAAAGACCCATGGAAAAGACTTTACCAAAACTTTGCATAAAGAGATTAAAGCAAAGACAGCATTATACTATAATTCTGGGAGCACCACAGGGACACTGAACTATGTACAGTATGAAAGAGATGATGCAAGACTTTCTTTTTTCACTTTAGAGTTTATCAAACGTTATATCAATGCTAACTAAATGAGACTAGGAGTAAAATTTTCCATAGCAATAATCTTGTTTCATAATGGCTCTTTTTAAGTGTCCACATGGGACACTAGAAGAAGGAGGCCAGGTCAGATAAGCCACAAGTAAGACACAATATAGTTATTTTAATGGTGTAATGAGGAAGACAGAGATATGATCCAAAAGGTAGGAACTGAGCACAGAATTCCCACAGTCTAGACTGTTGCAGGAGCTGAACAGAATAAGATAGAGAAAGCTGAAGGGAAAGAAGGATAAAGGATATATTTGGAAAACATTTCAATGTTAGACATTTTAGCATTTAACTTTCAACATAGCACAGGTAGAGGCAAGTCCAGTCAGGAATATTTACCTACCTGAAAATATGCACTTAAATGCAAAATGTGCCTTTTTTCTTACACCAGACTTAATGAAAAAAGTCATCAACAGCATTAACACTTCCATTTTAAGGATATCATTGCTTTCATGAATCTTTCTTTTACTTTTTACCTAAATACCATATTCACAGAACTGTCCATGGTCTTTCACATAGCATAGCACACAAAGGTCACAGACACAGGCTCCACACGCGGCTGAACTACTCAGCAGAAATGCAGCTGGACATGGAAACCAATTCTGTTAAATTCAGCATGTGTCCTCCAAAGTCAGTAGCTGGGAACTACTTATTTGATGCAGACCAGTTTCTTTAATTTCATCCTTCTTGTGCACCACTTATTCCAACAGGCCTCACAACCAACCTCCTGTAACGGAGAAGGCTTAATGAGAAAATGAAGCCAATGTTCCGGATTAATGCCTTCTAAAGTCACAGGCTGTTAAGTAGATGCCCAGAACAATTTTCAGACACGTTCCCTAATCATCAAAAGGTCCTTAGTATCTAGGAAATAACCTCAAGCATGATTATATTAATGCTTGTCGTTAACTTATTGCTACTGCATCCAGTTTCTGAACAGAAAGTTGCTGCCTATCAGCCTTAAAATAAGCTTAAAAATCTTCCTACCTGTATGAATGTCAGTTAAACTTGTAATACTTGATGGCAGGTTTTGACTATGAAATTAGAAAAACATTGGATGATGAGGTACTAGTAAGCACAGAACATGATTATAATGATGGTATTTATTACCATAAATGCTAGGCTATACTATCAAACAGAAAAATTGAGGGCGAGAGCTTAAGAAGGAAAGATCTGAAGTATATTCTTTTCTTAAACAACATACTTTCTTAAATGTAATATATGTTTCTTATGATCACTGTAGAGGAAGTTATTCTCTAAAGGAATCTGAATACGTAAGAGCTGGTGGTTGAAGACTTGCTGACATTGGAGGAAATCTAAACATGAGGATTGGGTGGAAAAAAAGTAAGGAGAACAGTACAAGAAGGAATGAATTGGGTATGAAACAGCAGAAAACTGGGGGCGATTAGTCTGGACCACCACAGAGAGGCCACTGTTCCTGACTAGGACATTTGCTGAGACTGCATATCACGTATTTATTTATTTCTGCTGATCTAGCCTTCCAAGTAATAAAGAGCTGCAAGGGCACAGACCAAGAACAGTAACATAATTCATCTGAAATTAAGTCACAGCAACCATCTCATAGATAAATGGATAAAGAGCTACATATTCTCCTGGCATAAATTAGGTGCAACGTCATTGGAGTCAATGGAATAGTGTCATTTTACATCAGGAGAGAATTTGCTCTACAACATAGTTTTGGCAGTTATGTCCCATTTTCAGCAACAACAAAGCTACAGAAAAATCCCATTTGCAGCTTCTTGTTGATCTGTCTAGTAGTTCTGTCTAACAGCTGGAAGGGTCCCCCAAGAATTAAAAAAGAAATCAATTTCCCTGCTGGTGACATCTGAAGACAAAGATATGGAATGAAATTCTGACACTATTTACACCTGGAAGTTTCACTGAGCTCACCAGCACCATTTTATGACACAGAACTTCAGTACACTGTTACCTATAGTTCTTCATCATTTACATGTCTGAATATTTGTGTAGTAATAAATACAATATCTGCACAAATGTAGATTCTTTGACACCTTTAGCACTGACATTTCCTCCACATACAGCTTGATCAATAAAGGAGTTGGCACAACTTGTCCAAATTGAACATTTAAACAGGTTTATTCCTTAATGAAATTTCCATGTTGTTTTTTCTTTAAGCATCTAGAAATCATGTTGCAACTTAGCAATAATAATGCTTTATTTCACAAATTGCAGAATTTTACACAAATCCCAAAATGCTTCAAAAATTAATTTAAATACTTTTCTTTGCAGAGGCACTGCAATTCTTTCTTGATCATATTTTGTTATGTATTTGTTTCTTTCTTGTTATCATTTTTTGTTGTTCATTCTGATGACTGGTCAAGTCTCTTATACTTGGGATCAGCATCACACAAAACACTTTTATCCAGTAACTTAGCAGTCTCCTAGGACAGCGACTGAGAACTGAATCCTCACCTCTAACCCCAACCTCCTTTGAGATGAGTACTCTATTACTACATTGAGAGTGGCTGGGACTTTTCTGTGGGCTTTCTTGTTCAGTTTTCATTTGTCAGGTTTTGGGTAGCACTGTGTAAGAGGTGTCTCAGGCTCTTACATAAGAGAATTTTTATGTCAGAGAAATAATGTCTTCTTGAGGAAGGGGTTGAGGTCCTACCCTTCAGTATTTTCAAAAAGCTTGACTATTTCATGTGAACACTCTTCAGCTTGCAAGTTTCTGTGACACCTCACTCTCCCCATGCACTGAAAAAGGAGAAAATACAGTTTGTCTGCAGAGCTGTCAGAAATCAGGTATTGCAGTACTTAAAATCTTCTGTGGACCCCTATCAATCTTTGATGACCTGCGAAAGAAGAAAATCATGCTGCATTTATATCCAGCAACGCATGTGAATTCCAACACATTACTATACTATAATTGCAGTTAGGTACATAAAGATGCAGATTTAAGATATCCATTTCTGATATTCTCATATCCACATGAAGAGGTAATTGAAATGTCACAGCTGTGCAGAATACGCTTCCTCTTTATCAATGACCAATATACAGTATTTTTAAGTATTAAAACATTTTATGTCCAGTCCTTCTCTAGTTAATGATGGTTTTCCAAGAATTTAATTCACCCTCTTTATATGTGATAAAACCACTGGAGTCTCACCGGGAATGTATTTGATTTGTTAACAACAACAGCTTCCTTTATCTTTGTTTCATTCTTATCAAAGAATCCAAGCTCCTTTATAAACAAAGCAATGAGTTCAGATACTAATGAAATGCAATCATCCATAAGTGAAATGCAACAGACTTCCTCTTAAGAAAATAAAAAAAAAAAAAAAAAAAAAAAGCCACCACACAAAAAAAACCCAAAAACCCCCCAAAACCAAACAAACAACAGCAAAACAAAACTATTCAGCACCAGTAGTGGAAAAGAATCTCTGAAGTGAGAAAAATTGTCTTTAACTGATTGGTTTGGTTTTTTTTTTAACTCCCATGAATACAGCAAAACAGCTTGTGAAGTTTCAGGTTGAACTACAGCCAGAGTTTTAGAGAAGAGGAAGGCTGAATTAGGCCCTTAACACAAACAAATGCATGAGAAAGATGACTTACAAACCACTGATCACTAACTGTCTCAGCTAGTTGAGAGATGCCCAATGAGCCACTTACTTGGGTAAGAACACATGACTTATTAACAGAAATATATGCAAGGAAAGAAAAGGCATTCTCACGATGAAAGGGTTTAAGATACAATACAAAGCACGTTTCCAGCAGTTACATTAAGCAGTTAACTGTGATTCACAGTTTTAAAAGCAGAAGTCATTTAGCGTGCTAATTACAGTAACAGCTGCAAAACCGAAGTATTCCACAACTATTTATGAGGTACAAAGTGTGAAGATAAAGCATTAGAACATTTGAGATCTGACTATTAACAGTTTTCTACTAGAACAGTCTCATCAGAGTCCAGCAGAGTCCCTCCAAAGGGACTTTAGTAGCATCTTCAGTCTTGCCTGCTTAGTCCCCATCTTGCATTACAATTTTAGATGCTGCTGGTCCTTCAGTTGATTGCTTTAGCACACTGGCTGGGTGTTCAGCATGTGAGAGGCCTCAACTGGATATTGTGAATTGAATTCTTATATGCCTGCAGAAAGTTTGATTCAGTGAAGTAACAAGTCCTTTTACAAGATGGTCAGGCCTCAAACCACAGATGCCTAAAATAATTCATCTGAGCCCTGTGGCTTCTGACCCCTTTTCTGCAGATATCGCAACCATGAGAAAGTAGGCTGCGACTTATACAACAGTTCCTGGTGAACCATACCCAGGTCTATTTCTTCCTCCTTTCTTTTCTTAAATAGCCTGAGTCTCTTCCATTTTCTCTACAGATATGATTCTGTTTTCAACCAGATTATACTATATAACCTAGAAGATAACCAGCCAGTTCTGTGGTGGGATAGATACATCTGGTCACACCCCTACAAATACACCAGGAATGATCTGCATGCAGTTTACGCTTATCAGGACTTTGAAAAATTCCTTGTATCTTTTGGCAGCAAGGGGGTCAAGGTTGCTTTCCAAGGAAACTTTAAAAGGGTCATTAATCTGTTTTTGAGGCACATCTAGGTAAAAAGAATCTAGGAAAGCTACCCTCTGCATAAGGAAGCAGCAGTTAAATACACAGTGAAGGAACTTGAAGACACTTTTACACAAAGCTGATCTGAGTTGATCTCACAGGATTACAAGTTATATTAAAAAGCAGTGCAGACAAATGAAAGCCAAGGCACAATGTCCATCAAAGTAATGTAGCATGGTATATAAACAGCCCTTTGATAGCTATCAAGCATTGAGTGACACTGCAATGGCACTGGCACTAAACACAATAAAATGCTGTAGTGGTCATACACAGTCATACGTTGGGCAGTTTCATACTAAGTGGCATTGTGCATGCTGTGCTGTCCCTAGGAGAATGAAATTAACTCCGGAGCCTTGTTCTTATTTCTCCTACGGAAAGTATTTCCATGGGGAGCATATGACACAAGCCACTCCTAGAACTAACTGTCTGGATAATACACGAGAGTTACTCTTCTGTGGAATAATTAAGAGAAAGGAAAGAGTTAGCTGGCAGATACTCCCTCTGTGCCTCTCAAGAGCACCTGGAAATCAGGTTTCACTCAATACATCTCCTGTTGCCTATCTGCCATCTTAGCATGTTTTTCTTAATAGCTATTAGCTCTCATGCCTCCAGAATAAAGACTGTAATGAAATCCACCATAGGAAACAGTCCTTGTCCTTCCATTTTGTATCCGCATTGGTTAAATATTTTTGGGTAGGAACGGCCCCTCTGAGTTCCTTTTCTGTCCTCTGTCCATCTTTTTTCTGCCCACCTGCCACGTCTATCTACATGAGTAAAATCCACATTAAATATGCAGTGGTGCTAGCAGAGATGTACTGGAGAACTTGCCACTAAATAATGTAATTTAGCTAATTAAATTAGACTGCTAATAAAGCTAATGATAGAAACAATAGTTTTGGCAACAAGAGCCAGGAACTGTGGAGGAAAATGTGATTGCTGCTTGGATCATATTCACCTTTTAAAGTGCCATTTTGATGTTCATAAAGCAAGCACTGCTTGGTGGGAAAAGAGAGTGCTTCCAGAGCTGCACAGATCAGTAATAAGTACAGGATCTGGGGATTAAAAAGGCTGTTTAAGATTCTGGGTGTCTCTCATGCCAAGCTCTGCGTTCTCCAGAGAGTTCAGAAGCTTACAGCCAGCGTCTTCTGGAAACGTGTCACCTTTGGTTGCTATTGATCAGTAGCTACCTACTGTTGTGCGGGAGATTCAGCTCGCCAGCAACAAAGTACTGCTGGCACCAAGGGTGCTACACAACAGTGCACAGAGCCTTTTGATGACTGAATTAAAGAAAAAGATACCTTTGAATAAGGTCAAAAATTACTCAGTAATAACATGTTTTCATGTTATCTGTGAAAGCATCACTATGGCTCAGTTGACAGAGGTGAGAGACTTCTCCAAAACACTGAGAGACAATCACATAGGCTAACTCTGGGTTTTAATAGTGAAAAAGGAGCTGCTTTCTCTCGTTTTTATCTTAATTTTTACCAAGCTGAACCCACACTATTTTACTTAATTTTTATGCATTAATAATTTGTGAAAAGTGATTTAATGTATCAGCCAAATATTTTCAAAAGGTGGTCTTCTTATAGTACCAAAAAAAACAAACAAAAAAAAAAAGCGCAGTAATTTCTATTAAAAAAAAAAAATTGTCTGATATGACTATACATTAAAAAAGTTAAGCCTGTGCAAGAAAAGAACTAAAGTTATGACAAATGGGATGCACACAAGTCACGAAAGTACACACCAGCACATCAGTTCAGTTTACAGTCTAGCCAACCTGCAGACTTTTTGCTCAACTCCTTCCCTGGAAACCGGTGAGCTGCAAGGTCCAGAGCTGGGCTGCAAGTGTCCGGCTGAGGGGGAAGATGATCTTTTACCGCACTGCGCGGTTCGCGGAGAAACCACAGGCGCTGCAGAGGTTGAAACACTAAAATAACCATTAATTTTAGTATAACCTTCCCTAAAACTGTGTCAGGAGGAACAAAA
>NW_009935930.1:0-15625 GCF_000696875.1 Nestor notabilis
GCCTCCTCAGGCCGCTGCTCCCCCCCCCAGCCCTGCGGCGTCCTCCGGCACCGGGGTCCCCGTTCCTGCGTGGCCCTTCTGCGCGCTTCACCCGCTCCCCAGCACCACATCCCCGTTAGGCGGCCGGTCGCGGACCGGGGCATTGCGGAGAGCTGGGGGGGATACCCAGGTACAGTTAAACCGGGGCGGGGGTATCAGCATCAGGCTTTCCTGCGCTTCGCTCACATCTCTCCATCGCGTTCCTCATCAATAGGGTGATAACTCAGGCAGTGATTGAGCCATGTGGGGCTTTTTAATGCGTTGTCTGGGAGAGTTAGAAGGGATCGGGTTGAAAGCTGTGCCCGCTGTAACTTTGTGTTTTAATGGGTAAATAGCCTCACTTTTGTTATTCCTTCTGTTATGTCAGAGCCGGGATTACCCTGGAAATCTGTTGGGGCGAAGAATTGCATTTTTGTGCCTTGTGTATTGTTCGGAGTGTCCCCCTGTGCATCTGCTGGTGTTTGCCCTGCAAGAAATTGTGTTAATTTCAAGTGTTTTGTTTGGCGTCTGAATGCAGCTTCTCATGTCAGACTTGTTTGTTTCTCTGGTTTGTTTTTCTTAAAGGGGAAGATGGCAACATGCAATTGAAGGGATGTTTCAGCACTGAAGAGCTGCTTGGTTTGCTCCCCGCGTTGTGACCAGCGAAGGATCGATCACCTTGGTCCCTGCTCATATTCGTGACAATCGGTGCTTTGCTTAGAAGTGGGAAAAGTGCAACTGGGCTGATCGTGGAGGGACAGGATCTGGTTTTAAAAAGCTTGTTAAAAGTAAGTCCTGCTCATTGGTTTCAACTTCCAGCGGGAGAAGAGACAAAGGTTCAACAAAAGTGGGAAATTATCCAAAAAGGAATTTAAAAGAGGAATTTAAACGTCAAAATTCTATGTTCTGCATGTGAAAGGTGTATTTTTTTGGAAGTAAACTAGTGTCCAGTAAAAGTGGTCGTTTCAGAAGTAGCTTAACACCTGGCACAACCTTGGATGTTTCTTGATCTCAGTAGATCCATGTAGAACATGGAAGAACAGGCGTTGATCATAAAGCTGATCCAAAACCAGGTTGGACCAGTTGTCCCAGTGAGGCTTGTGTACAGCAGAAAGAATTTGTTGGGGATCTAAAGTGGAACACTGTTAGAGACACAACTTTTTGTTTGTACCTTGTAGCTAAAAATGTGGGTTTTTAACAGCAAAAAGAGCTTAAATGGAAGAGAGAAGTAAGTCTAAGAACAAATAGGCAGAAGAAGGTCAAGAGAATCAGTACCCTGAGGGAAGGGAGGATTTTAATGCAGGATGTTATAGCAAACAGACTGACCAAAGAGATAAGCAACCCCATATGTGCAAATGCACTGGGTTGTGTATGTAAGAGGAGGGAAAAGAAAGAATCAAATTGGCTGGTGAACCCACCTAAACCTTCAACTTGATGCATTTCCACTGTGAGGTAATAAAATACAGTCATTTTTTTGTAGAGAAAATGAAGGAGTAACTCTAGAAAGGAGAGGGGTAGTAATTTCTTCTAAGTTTTATTAATGGCGTGGAACTGGATTGGTGTGTTTGAGACATGAATGTATTAAAAACTGGCATGAGTTCCCTGCATAATTGTATCCTGGTTTGTGTGTCCCTACAGGTAATCAGATGGGGTGTTATTTATAACAACTGTGTTATTACACTGTGAAATACATATATAGAACTGTGAAATTTCCTTAGACTCCTGTAGCTTTTCCTTGTTTCCTATGAAAATGAAAGAGTATCATTTGCTCTTGCTGAATGTAACGTATCAACCCAACAATTTAGCTGTAGGCAGATCTTCTGATCCCAGGAATGAACTCAAAAGCTGCTGCTTCTGGGGTTGTTATTGTGAGCAGAGAAAGGCAGAGTAAATAAATGCTTAGCAAAAATCATGTTGTGTGTTCTGAAAAGGTTTTATTTTTAAGATATGGAAAGGGAAACTAGATCTATTTAGAGCAGTAAGTTCTATTATGTTCTCCTCCTATACCTTCGCCTTTAAAACCTGTAGATGTTTTACTACAGGACTCATATAGCCGTGCTTAGTGTGATGCACATACAGAGAAGGTGCTTGCTTTCCTCTGCCCCACACCAACAAGCCTGGATATGTTGCTGGAGATGATCACATTGGTGAAGTCAGAAGTGTTTGTAATTCATACATCTGTGTCACTGAAGAGTTTCCAAATTGGGGGTTGCCTCCTCTAAGGACTTGAGAAGAGCTCAGAAATTCCACAGGCTTCAGTGGGAATTCTCTCTGCAGTCGCTGTGTTGTTAAGTGCTTTACTAATGATGGTGGCTCAGGCTATAAGGATGAGTTGTGTCAAAGTGTGTTTGCTAAAGTGAGCAAGGCTGTGCTCTAGGTCAGAGTGTTTTTAACATCAGTGTTAAAAATCAGCACCCTGAGGCATATTCAAACAAATGCTGTTTGAGAGTTTTCTGGTTCTTTCTGCCTGTGTCTTAGTCTCTTAATTTCCCCTTGTTAGTATTAGAGATAGAAAGTCTGCATGTGGCAAGAATTCCAGCAGGCAAGCCAAACTTGTGCTGTTGGTTGCATTTGCAATGGAAAAGGACCTCTGAGCCCAGGAGCCAGAATAATCCTTTGTATAAAAGGGTTCAGCATGAGAGCTGACGTGCTAGTAAAATGTTGGTAGTGTTTGAAGACAGGCAGGGCACATTTAAATTGTCTATTGTGATTTTTCCCCACTCGTGTCAGGTACCAGATGCCAGATCTGCTGCAGTTTGGTTTTCATTGTTTCACTGAGGTGATGTTTTTCTGGTGCTTGTGATCTTTAGAGTGCCTAAAAAGGTGTCTCTCAAAGGACTTCATATACAGCAGCGTAATTCAGTGTGGAAGTGCACATTCTATACCTCACCTTCCTTTATTATTCTTTTAGTTTTAGTGCCCTTGAATATGGGAGGTGCGGTGAGTGCAGGAGAAGATAATGATGAATTAATTGATAACCTGAAGGAGGCACAATACATCAGGACAGAACTGGTGGAACAGGCGTTCCGAGCCATTGATCGAGCAGATTACTACCTGGAAGAGTTCAAAGACAATGCCTACAAGGACTTGGCTTGGAAGCATGGAAATATCCATCTCTCAGCACCGTGCATTTACTCTGAGGTGATGGAAGCTTTGGATCTGCAACCAGGGCTGTCATTTTTGAATCTTGGCAGTGGCACTGGTTACCTGAGTTCTATGGTTGGACTCATCTTGGGTAAATACCTTTTCAAGCATGTTAACTGTTTCTGTTAAAGAGTTCTGAAATTGGGAATGAAGCATTCCTCAAGTAATGAAGCTAAAAGGTAGCTGGGAAAGTAAAGAATTCATTAATCCAAGAGGCCAGTTTATCAGGGTTCTTGCAACCTTCTCTCTGGAGTCAGGTGGGATCTAGATTTCTTCGGCAGTTCAGAACAAGCAAGGATGCAGTTGTGCAGGTGGCTCTGGGATTCCTTCAGGACTGGATGCAAACTTGGGTTTGTTGCCCTTTGAGGGAGGCACTCCTGCTCCTGAGCTGTAACTAGGGCTGCTCTGTGTTTTGTTTTTACACTGTCCTGCCTAGACTGAAACATGCTTGAGATCCTGTTTTAACTCTTGGCAACATACAAGTGGGAATAGTCTCAGAAAAGCAGGTAGTGCATCAGAACTGACTTTGTGACCACATAGGCACAAGGCAAAGCAGCAAAGTGCAATTGCACAATTGCAGTTCACCCTTAAGTATTGTAGCCAGCAGTTGTGCTGCCAGGATAGATGGTAGCAAATGACTGTTGGGTACCTCTTCTCCTCTTGTGGGAGTGTCAGGAATTTTAACTGCTGAAACATTTGTTGTCAGGGTAGAGCCTTGCTCCCATCTCCCAGTTGTGGCTTTCTGCTTGTCTGCTGAGATTACCTGGGATGCTGAGATGTAACTGCAGGGATTTTGAGTTTCTGGAAAAGTTACCAAGTCGGTTCTGAACAAAAAGCATGAGTCCTGAACAACTTCTGCATTTTCCAATGTATTTTTGCTGTCAAATGGTGTACAACGTATGGTGAATATTCCTGACTCCTTTGAGGAGACTTTTTTTCGTGTATCAGCAAGGAGGTATAAAAATAACATAATAAATCCCTCAGAAAAAAAATCTTTAAAGCATTCAGGCTGTTGTTCTGTATTGGCATTTTTTCCAGGTGATCAATTTTACAGCAGTAGGATCAGTGTTTCCCTCCCACAGAGGAATTTCCTGCAGACTTAAGAGCAAATGATTCAAAATCAATCGTGCAAAGCAGCCTCATTTGCTGCCAGAAAGTGCAGGTATAGGGTTGCAATTCCCACTGTAGTACTAAGGTAGCTGACCCTACAAGAGCACTGGCTGACACTTGAGGAGCAATCTGTTGTAGGAAGTAAGCAAGACTCTATTCAATCCTGCTGGTGGTGCCTACATTATCCTAGTGTTTTAAACTTCCAGGTCCTTTTGGTGTTAACCATGGCGTGGAGCTTCATTCCGATGTGATCGAATATGCAAAGCAGAAGTTGGACTTCTTCATTAAAACAAGTGACAGCTTTGACAAGTAAGAACATGGAATGCCTGTTTGGATTCCTTTTGTGTGTTTGGCTTTAGTCATGGCAGTTCTTGCTGCTATGTGGCAGCTCTGGGTCAGGGTAATCTGAGGATTCTGGCTCCTTAGGCTGGCTGAGCTGCAGTGTGTGACCTTCAAAGCTGATGTGTGCTGGGGGGGAGTTTCAGGACTTTTTGCAGTGCTGCTGTTGCAGAGCTTAGAGGGAGCCAAAGAAGGTTACTTTAAAGTAATACTCTTCCAGGTACAACTTGAAACTTGCAGATAACAGTAATAGGTTTGTGATCTGAGAGCATGCATCAGAGAAATATGAACTGATTTCTGTGGTGGCCTAATAGGTTTCATCTGAGGAGAAAAATGGTGTTTTAAAATATGATGGTAGTTTTAGTGGTACTAAAAGTGCTTGGGATTTGATTTATGTTCTTCTTTAGAACCTCCATTTTGCTGCTGTCACAAGTAGTATCTCTCCAACAAGATAACCATTGCCAATAGTAACCTCAGCAATAGAAGTTGTAGCTGTCATATTTTGGACTCAGTCTTACAGTTTGTTCATCTGGGTACCTGATAGTCTTCTTCTCCTGGGAGGAAGAGAATTGAAGTCTAATTACATTCTGGAATTTAAACTACTCAGCCTTGTGCTGTTACTGCTGGGCTGGAAAGCTGCTGCTGAGAGAGCTGCATTTTCTTGATGTTGGCAGCAGACACAGTTTTCAGTGTGGTTGGTGCTTGCACATGGATAACTGGGGGTATTTTTTCAGTCACATTACTGCTGTTTGAATAGGTGTGTTAAGGAATACTTATTTTTCCTCTCTTCAGACAAATATAGCTGTGGAGCAAAAGTGAGCTGAATTCAGGAATCAAAATGACTGGAAAATTGGCATTACTGAGAGCAGTGTCTGCTGGGTGATGCTGTTAGAACACCGTGTGCAGGCACTGTTAGCTGCCTGCTCTGAATGTGTGGCACGCTTTAGAAAAGCAGAAAGCTTCAGCAAGTGTTTAGGAATAAATAGGTGCTATATTGAGCTGCCTCTCAAGATAGCAGGAGAAGAATGGATCTGTTCTTCACCTCCTATCAAAATCAGCCCTTAAATGTAAGGCTTAAACCTTCTGTAGTTTTGGAGCCTGTAAGAGAACTAGAAGCATGATAGAATCATTCATTTTTCTTCTAAACTGCATCAGAAATGCCATAGGCAGAAATTCTTTTTCTGAAGGGTGGAATCACAGTTTTTGAAGCTCATGGCAAAACTTCCACTGGCTTCAGCAAAGCGAATTTCAGAAGCATCAGGTGATAGTTCCTCACAACATCTAATAGCCATTTCAAAGCTTTTGAAAATGCTAAAACCACCCTGTTGAGTGCTTAAAAGACTTGAACACTTGAAACTGCAGGTCTAATATTTGTATTTGCATATTATAACTGAGTCAGCACTGGGTGACTGAAAATAGCTCCTTCTGAAGTTACATGCAAGTCAAGTATGAAATTATATATCATTATCCTTCGAAGGCTTCCATCTGGTTATTCTCACCTCATTGTTGTGTGGTTTTGAGTCTTGTAGCTGTGGTCTAGAATATATGGGCTTCAGAGGAGAAATCCTGTGAAACTGGGGGTGGTTCTCAAGTATGTTTCATTGCTGACTTGTGATATTCTTGTGTGCTGCACATCTTTATTTCCTTTTCAGATTTGAATTCTGCGAGCCATCTTTTGTAATTGGCAATTGCTTAGAGATCTCTCCAGACTGCACTCAGTATGACCGTGTTTACTGCGGGGCTGGAGTACAAAAGGAACACGAAGACTACATGAAGAACCTGTTGAAAGTCGGGGGTATTCTTGTCATGCCTCTGGAAGAGAAGGTTGAGTGCTTTTCTACTTAAGTTTCCTTTTTCAGTGATTCTTAATTGTGATCTTGGTTCAGTCAACAGGTCTTCCTTCAGTTTGCCCTTCTTATGGCACATTGAAGAAAGCATTAAGGGCACCACTTGTCGCTATGAGTGGAAACTGAACTCTGCACGCTTCACAATACTTAAGAAATTCATAGTTCTACCAGTATCCCACATATTTTAATCCGTTGTTAATTACAAGCTTAATTTCATGCTGCAGAGAAGTGTTTGCAAAACTTTGCTCAAGTCATATAAACTAGTGTACTTATTGGCAAAATACAAGATACTACACCCTGACTGGCTTGTGAAGGAGCAAGTTGTCCCTATGTACAAGTGTCAATGGATTTCTTTTAGTGCAAGGTGGGTAACTGCCCTGTGTGTATGCTCAGGATGGTAATTCATATGGTCTTTTCATGCAAAGGTGTGTTCTTCTAATGGACTTGAATGGCTGACCTATCTGTCAGGATAGTTTTGATGAGCAGAGTTTCTTCCCAGTAGGATACTGTGTGGTGAGTTAGTGTAAGAGATTTGAGTTGGAACAGAAATCCAGTGATCTGCAGACTCCCTTCAAGAGTGAATGCTTCAGTGACTGACAGTTTGTCAGTGATCAGATGTAGCTGTTCTAGTCAGACTTGAGTATGATCTGGGAGAGCAGTGTGACCCAAACTGCTAGTGCTCATGCTTTCTTGCAACGGATGAAATCACTTGGGGCTAATCCTTTAAGGAATTCTAAGTTATTTGTTCATATTTCTTGTGGTTCAGAAATCTTATTGCAGTTCACACAATGGACAATAATCTCTTTGTTTTGGTTTAGTTGACAAAGATAACTCGTACTGGTCCTTCTGCCTGGGAAACCAAGAAGATTCTTGCTGTTTCTTTTGCTCCTTTGATTCAGCCCAACCATGCAGATTCAGGAAAATCAAGGCTTGTTCACTTGCGTGAGTACAGACATTGTTGAGTATGGGGGAGGTTTCTCCTGCTGTTTGGCTATCAGCTCCACCTTAGATGTGACATCCTTATGAATCCTTCCAAGGCAAATTACTCCAACTGCTTCCTTCTTCGAACGGTTGCGTAAGTCTTGTGTTGCATCTCAGTCTTAGCTTTGAGGGTGTCCGTGAGGCCTGGTGCAAGGATCAGAATTGCGTAAAATATTGTAAATACAAATGATTTCTTGTGAAATTATACCTAAGCTTTGTGGGATGTTTGATCATTGTTTTTGCACACGCAGACAGCTGCTGCAAGCCTGAATTACATACGGTTACAGTCCCCAGGCACTGTGCCATGGTGATGGCAAATACGCCAGGATTACCTGTGAACAAACCTATCTACTCAAAGGCTCTCACCACCCAGCAATTCAGAATTATCCTGAGCCTGGAATGCTTGAGGGATAAAGTTGTGCAATTTCTGGTTAGCTCTTTGAAATACACATTGTACACAGTGGCCTCAATCTTAGATTAATCCTTGAGTGTAGAGAGGCCTCTTAGGAACACATGAAGACAGAGATACTTCCATAAAGAGATTAGTCAGGCTTTGTTCTTATTCTGGAAAGGTGTCTTTGCATGACAAAAAGCAGCTCAGTAACACTGTACAGTGCTATAAAGTCCATTTCAGCATGTGCTAGCTTGGTAGTGAGACCTGTATATATATTGCATGTAACTTTTTCCTAGTTCCTTCAGGTCACAGGAATGCTCACTTGTCAGTAGAAGACAGGGGATTTTGTTCCAGTTTTAATTCATTTTAATACATGCACGTGTGTGCATCAATAAATTTTGTTCTTTATGCTGCATGAGTTACGCTGTGCATTTTATGGGCTGGCAGCAAGTGCGTGCAGATGACAGAGCAGTCTTCCAACCCATTAATGTGGGAGGTATTTTAATACAATAACTTATTGTGTGCTTCTGTAATTACTTTCACCAAATGGTTTCCAGCCTGTTTTCACCACTAAGGCCAAAGCAGCTTTTGAAGAGCATAAATAGCACTCATGTTTTATAAGTGAGGAACTTGGCAAAGCTGAAGGAACTTCACAATAGAAAAATGATTTTTATGGAAGAGTTAAATAGACTTTAGGTCTAGTTATCTACAGGAGAAAAATTCCTTTAATAAACAGTCACAGTTTCAGTCACTAAGTCTGCATTCTTATAATCTATAAGACATTATATCTTACAATAATTGTGAGGACTTGTCATGAAAATAGGCAACTCTTCTTTCATCCCATTCCTTTCCTTCAGTTAATGAGAGAAATGCATGATTAAATTTTGGTTGGGAAGTTACAATCCAGTTGATCTGAGTTGACAGGGGTTGAATAGAGCTGGTTCTGTAATCCCAGCAGGGAATTCAAGTGGCCTGATTTAACTTGAGCAAATACAACTTCTTCCTGCGAGTGCTCTGGAGTGGGGAGTCTCTCCATATCTGTTCATGGCTTTCCTTTTGTTGCAGCCCCAGTGGCTGTCCGCAGCCTGCAGGACCTGGCTCGCATTGCCATCCGAGGAACCATCAAGAAGCTCATACATCAAGAAACAATGGGCAAAACTGGCAACGGGCTCAAGAGCCCTCCAAGGTTCAAACGAAGACGTGTGCGGCGCCGTCGCATGGAAACCATTGTTTTCTTGGACAAAGAGGTCTTCGCTAGTCGGATCTCCAACCCGTCAGATGATAACAACAACAGTGAGGATATTGAGGATGACACGCAGGAGGAGGAAGACACTAAACCCTCTGAACTAAAGCCAGATCCCCCTGTAAACTTTTTGAGGGAAAAGGTCTTGAGTCTGCCTTTGCCTGATCCCTTGAAGTATTACCTGCTTTATTACAGGGAGAAGTAATTTCCTCCTTCTAGAAAGCTGGAAGCAGGCAGAAAATAAAGTATACTTAGGGCTTGACAAATGTATACCACTTGCTTGCCTGCTAATACGACCACCCAAGGCAGTAGGCTAGCTGGGGAATGCAGCTGCTGTATACTTAAACATGATAGCTTTTATTTGAGTTTCTTCTTTCTTCTCAGTTGTGTGCTATAGTTTTATCCTACAGCAGGGATTCCTGAGGCAGCAAGTTGGTGAAATGCTCAGCTGCTTATGGAAAGCAGGATTTAAGTCCCTGGAACTAACTGCACAGAGGTACTCTCAATCTCATGGCTGCTCTACTGAATTGCAGCTTGTAATATTCTTAAGCAGTTCCCCAAAGACCTTTCCTGTCTGAGCTCTCTCCCACTAAACCTGCCATGTGTTTCTTTTCCATGGTGCGTGTTTAGTGGAGAAGGAGGATTATTAGTAAAAACTGACCTGGCAAATCTTAGTTCTTCCAGTAACCTGCAAAAGCACAACAGAATTCTTGGCATTACCCTTAGGGCATCCAGGTTTTGAATGAGAAGGAAAGCATCAGCTCCCCTTTGGTTGGTCTCAGTTTTGCTTATAAACTATATTTGATTTTTCAGTAAAAGGTAGAAATGTTTTGCAGAATATTGGTTTTCTTAATGGGAAACTCTTGATCTAGTGAATTAGTCTGAGATGCAAAGTTGTTGAGTTTTATTTGGCTTTTTTTATAGCAATAGAGGCAAGTGAAGAACTGCAAAGCTGGTTGGCTGTGACGGGATGCTGGGGTAGGCAGGGTTGTGACTGTTGTCTCTGGGAGTGTTTGCGGAGTAATCCTGAATAGGGAAGAGGGTAGAGAGCTGATGCAGAGCAGTGGGTTTGTGAAACCTGGCTGTCAAAGCAGCATCAGTGGATTTTGCAGTTGTGTGAGATAACTTAAGTCTGCTGAGCTGCAGAGAGTGAAGTGCAGAACACCAGCCTGGGCAGAGTGGTTTGTGTCCTGGTACATCGGCCAAAAGTAGTTGTTTGAGGTTATGTGGAACCTGAAAACAGCCTAGAAAGCCAAATTGATGTGGTTTTTGGGTGTTCATGTGTGTGGCTTTGCTGTGTGGCCTGAACACAACTTGAGCACACACAGTCCATGTACTGTAGGTGGAATGGAGCTGATTGACTCGGTAGGTCATTTTATTCCTGCAACTATTAAGTAGATGTTTTAACAGACTTGTCTAGAAGGACTTTACACTATGCAATTCCATGGATGTGAACTCTTATTTTTATTCCTAAGTCTTCCTGGAATGGTGATGAAAGGAGATACCATGTTTAGAAGAGGAAGTTTTATTTGGTTCAGCCTGTTTAAAACAATCTACCTAAACTGGTAAGGGCTGGAAAGAAACCCTTGAGCTTGTAGTGATGTGAAATACTCCTAAACCTGGGGGAGGGTGTGTGAAAACCTGCTCTCAGTAGGTAATGAAGCTATATTAAGGCATTGCCCCATCAGAAGCACTTAAGTTGGTATCACTTTGATATCTTTTATTGTTTTTATGCTGTCTCCTCATTTTCTGAGGGGGAATGAATGAAAACTCTCTTGCCAAAAACATGCTGGGTTTTCGGTTCATGGTACTGAGTTGCACAACTTGCTTAATGATAAACAATGTTTCTGTGTGGCTTTGGAAATAAAGGAATAACTTGTATGTCTAAAGTGGAGAACTCTTCCTTGATTAACAGGCTTCTTGTGTATGTTTGAGAACATCAGCTGATAATGTGATGTGTGGCTGCTGGCACATAACACATGGGCTTTGGTTTGCCTCTGGTTTCCTAAGTGTCTACTTTGGGGTTAAATGGTACCCAAGCTCTTGTGCTCCCTCAGATCTTAACTTCTTCCCTTGAAATGGGGCAGTTCTGTGGCCGCTGAGCTGATGGTTTCCTGTAAACATGCGAGTAGCCACCTTGTAATTCTGGCAACTGCAATGGATTTCTTTCTCCAAATGAAAATCCTGACTATGGTGGTAAATAGAGGCTTACTATAATCCATGTGTGATACTTCTCTGTGCTTCCCCAAAGGCTGTGGCCTCTTTGTTAAGCCATTTCTGCTGAATGGCCATCATACAGGTATGTGCCTGTCTGTATCATGGCACAGTTTCCATACTCCTGCAAAGTACAGGGTGCTTCCTGCTTCTGGCTGCCAGGTCATCCTTCAGTTTAATTCTTTGGAAGAAGTTGCTTTAAAAATGGCATTAAACTTGAGGTTTGTATCGATAAGCCTTGCTGAGGTGGTGCTAAAACGGGCCAGTTGAGGGAGAATTCCCTTTTATTTATCCCTGTTTGGGTTTTATCCCCATCACACCCCCAGTTCTAAGAGATTCCATTAGATTTTTTCACCAATTTGCCTTTATCACATTTGCTAGAGTTTTGTAGCATTCTAGAAGATAACATAAAATACTGCTATTTTTCCTGGATAAGGTTGAATAAATATATATACAATAAATCTATGTTCTAGCTTGTCAAATTATCCTCTTGTCCAAAAACCACAAATCCAAACATAATAGAGATTTTAAGTGTAACATAATTGTGAAACAGCATTTGCTTATAGCTTGTAAATAAGGGGGAACTATAAATACATCTTCCCTGTGCACAAACACTTGCACTGTAGTTTTGTATGCATACATGGAGGAACTGTAGCATAACTCTTCTTGCATAGTCTGTAAGCTGTCTGGGAATTCTACCTGCTCTGTTACCCTTTGTGTTCCAAGTAGTCTTCACTTGAATTGTGTGTGACTCTCTTTAGGTTCCAATACAGCAGTAAATCTGCAAAGAGAAATGAACTTCAAGCTGCTTTCATCATTAAGTGGAAGAATCTCTGTGTGGAAACTAGAGATGAATTGGCCTGAGGCATGCAGAAGGGTTATGTAATTGAGCCTTTATAAGTGTTTCTGTATCAATAAACCCAGTAGACTTTTTAGCCCTCTTAACATGGCTTTGCATCATGTTGTGATTGGAATACTTTGTAGATAGGAGCTTATTTTCGTCAGTGAAGGTTAAGACACTAGAGAAAGCGCTTAATAACATGGTGCAGGTGCATAGTTTTAGATGAACTCCTCAGAATATAATCTCCCAAAAGAAACCTGCCCATAAACCTTGAGGTAATGGAGTTATGTAAGATGTGTTTTGAAACGAGCCACACAGCACTGATCCAGATCTTGTTTATCAGGATGGTTAAAGAGTGAATTCACTTACCTGGCTGTTAGACCTGGAGACAGCAGATATCAGGAGGTCGCTTAATCCATTTCTGTCCTTCAAGGTATTGCCTAACCAAACGTGTCAGGAGTTTAATGTGTTCTGTATTAATACAGAATGCATTAAACTTGTCTCCTGTGCTCTGTTCCAGTGCTTAATTAATGCAGATTTGTAAGAGCTGGTGTTCCAGGCTCCCATTTCACTACCATTGAGAATGCTTCAGCTGCAATAGCAAACTGATCATAATACATTTAATTAGCAACAGTGGTATTTGCATCTGATCACCTTTATTCTACAGGATTACTTACTGCCTGTAGGATGTGCTTCTTCCTGTCACCCGTGTGATGATAGATGTCCTTTTACCAACGATAACATGAGGTAGTTCTGTGTTAATGTTTTCCTTCATGTGACGCTTGCTGGAAAAGAAAACAACTCTTCTGCTTTGGAAAGCTATGGATGTGTCATACAAAGGGCATCAAGTAAGTTAAATTGGTCCGATAAGGTTTATGTTCACTTTGTAGTAAAATGAAGATCACAATTCCTTGGGGAGTAGTGATGAGCTCCTTGGGGAATCTGCTCCAGTAAAATCTCTCTAGAAGTGGAAGTTAAAGGTAAAACAAGGGTTGGGGGGGGGGAAAACCCCCACACCTGAAGAACCAACCCCAAAACCTCATTGCATTCTCTGCGTTCAGCAGAGGCTGGAGATGTTTAACCATGGAACACAAGTGTGAACTTCCATTCCTGTTGCTTAGGAGTTAACTGCTGGTTCTTGCTCAGAGCTGCACACCCTTTTCTACACAATCTGTCATGTTGATGGAAAATAAGATAGATTAATGTGAGAGGAAGGGGCAGGTGGTTGCCATGTTCTGTGACGTCTCACAGGCATCCCATTCATCAGGGGATCAGGTAGAAGACTCATGGTTCAAGTTCACATGAAGATCTGCTTCTGAGTCAATGTGTAGGTTGCGAAACTTGCCTTTTTGCACTCGAATTATTCCCTGTGTTGCCACTGTTAAATCTGCTTCCATTTAACAGACCCCATTCCTCCAGTGCAGTCGACAAATACCTATCAATCCTTCCAGAAACTGCCACCCACCGCACTGCTGGGCGCTGGAGCGAGATTCCAAAGGCAGTATGTATAGAAGCATGCCTGGTGTGTAGCCCAGCTCTCCTGCTAGCAACATAAATAAACCTGGCAGGGATTATTACTTTGCAGATGGTTTAGAGCTTGGAGTTTATGCACAAGGATGTAACTGGAGGCAGAAGGCAAAAGCCTTGTGTTTGTGAAGTGGCCAGATGTGCTGGTGAAGGTGTTGATGGCTTTCCTAGACAATGGAGCATGGTTTCAAGAGGGCAGTTTTATTTCTTTTCCTATGGATACTTCTTTACAGAGCTGCTCCTAAATAGGTGTGTTACCTTGTCCTATCAGAGTCCCGTGTGTTTGGGGAAGGGGTGAGTGACATGGGGAGCAACCAGGCTGGAGGAACACAGGACTGAAGTCTTGAAGAGTTCGCCGTAACCCGCGTTGTCTTTCCTGATGCACATGAAGAATGCTTTTCTAATGCACTTCACTTCTCAAACTAGAGTTAAAAGTTGTCAGTCGCCCGGGACAATGTGTTCTCAGCTACCAGTCGTTAGGTGGCTGCTGGAGCGGGTAACTCGGCTTTATACAACCTGCTTATGTGAAAGGGTTGGGTGGCCACTAGAGGACACTCTGCTCCAAACCATGAGTTGGGTCCGGAGGGGTTCGGGGAGGAGTTTAGTGAACTTGCTGAGATTTCAAAGCGGCATTGGGGCAAAACCCCCAATGACTGCCTGAGGGTTGGATGCAGGAACCCGCAGTATAATGCACTTTCATAGCTTGGGACAAAATGTAGGTATTTTATCATCTATGACATGAAATCTGTAAGTGAAACCCAGCACTCTCTTCCCAACTGCTGAAGTGACAAAGAATCTGAAGGGAGAAGAGAACTGGGGAGGTTTAAATGTCACTCTTACTGTTTCGTCACATTATGTTATAGTTTACAGTATAAGGCAGATGTGGGGTTGGTGGAAGCTCTCACTTGATCTTCCAGGTAACGTGGAATGGTGCCACGTTTGGAATTCCTTAGGTCCTTTATATCCTAATGAGCATTAATGCCTCACTCCTAAACCCACACATTTAGGATCTTGTGTAGTGATAACTCCAAACCTAAGACAAGCTGTTTTCACTCTAAGCTTTGTTATAAGAGTAGAAGGTGATTAATTTAACTGGAAATAAGTCCTCCCTTTTGCATCTCAATTTTATCACCCCGTGGGAGGAACAGACCGAGGTCTGCATTTTCTATAGTTCAAACTCAGTTGATTTCATCGTTTCTTCCCCTCTTCACCCCTCAATTGCCTTTAACCTGTCCAAAATCCTGACGTTTTTCCAAATGACATCCTGGTAGAAAGAAATTCTACTCGCTAAAAAGTCTTTTACTCTGCATGAGAAACTTTACACAGTGCATAAGATAAGGGGGATTTGTCTTTATTTGCAGGTTATTTGCCTCTTTTAGGGACCTCCTGTTTAAAATCACTTCTCTGTAGCATTCCACACTCCCATCAGTGTTAGAAACCTATTTTTGCTGAACATTGTAACCACATGTATTAAGAGACAGCCTCTATCCTAAAACTCTCACTGCCTGATATGTTTGATAGGCTGTTAGAAAAGATGCTACCCTTAGTTTGCAGAGTGTGCATGAGAAACCTTGACCCCGGCCCATCCATGTCCTAGATCAGCCCTGGACGCAGGCTGCATGGTTGTTGCCCATGAAGGTGCATTCAGATGTGCCTGAGGAGAAGGTGAGGAGTTAATTCACTGTTCAGAATAAGAAAGGAGGCCAGAATAAATCAAAGCTTAGAGTTTGTATTTCAGCGCCTTAATTCCAGAGGGGTGGGAACAGCGCGATCTCCAGTGATGTACATCATGGCAGAGAGAGGGTGGGCGGTTGGTCTGTCAAACTGCCTTAATTTAATTGCAAACACATGCTGATGAGTCCCCTCCTCCTGGACCTCGGGGCTGGGAAACTTTTTTTATCAGCTCCCTGCAGCTCAGAATTGAGGCAAATACACTCCAGCAAACATGATGCTGCTCAAAACTGCCG
>NW_009935930.1:15656-73218 GCF_000696875.1 Nestor notabilis
TTCCAGGCTTGCTGTGTTTTCTCCTCCTGCCCAACTTCTCCTGCTCCTGTCCTAGTCGCTGCCTGTGCTTCAGGACTACAGTGAGATGCATGCATCTGATGTTGGAAACCATCCCTGATATCCCACCCCAGACAAGCATACTGTGAGTAACCCTTTCATTTTACTGCCTCCCTTACCTGCTCTTTAGAAAGAAGAAAGAAAAAGTCAAGGCCAAAGGTATGCTTTTTATCCTCTTTTTTTTTCCTGCATCATTGTCTGTATCATAAACTGTTTCATGCTTTTAAAGCATAAACCAGAAACTGCAGCTTTTGGCATCAGTGAATGGTTACCAGGGCAATCAAGCAAATTGAAATATCTACTAAGAATAAAGCCAGGGTGATCACTGGAAGCCACTTTTGGAGAATCAAAGGTCACAAATGCTAAACTAAGCTTAAAGAAAGGTACACAGTTTACATTTGAGAGGGTTTTGTATATGAGCCTAGGGGCAGAGGGGAAATCCAGCAGTTCAGGCTTTAGTCTCCACTGAAACAAACACTTTTCTAATACATACAACACCATTTCTTTCCTAAACTTTAAGTACTGGTTTTCCAGGTTCTATCTGAACTGTGCAAACCAAACTTAAGGCTTATTTGGAAAGCAGCAGTGGTGGTAACCCACAGATTCCTTGGGAATTGAAGTACCTGCTGGTGAGGGAGCTGCTGGCTGAGTCCGTTCAAACAGAAAAGGTGGAGAAAAAGGATGTGGAACACTTGGAGACTAAGCAGCTCTTACTGATAGGTCCAGGAGAGCACCTCTTGTGATTCTAAATGAATCCTACACTTAAAGGTGGCTTTAAAATGCAATGGCATGTGACAAAATACTTCCCTTTGTGCTACTCTCAGGTTATCCTTTGGGTTGGCAGACTTGTGTTAGGAAGTAGTAGGAAAGACTTGTCAACAGTCAGTCTTTACACTCATCCTCCTTAAACTGCTGCTGATTGTAAAACACTCATTTGAGAGGCTTTTCCCTGTGCCTGTAACAAACCACATCTTGGTCAGAGTCTGGATGTGCTTTTTCCCTAGGCTGGTGATGGAGTGGTTATTCTACAGTGTGGAACTGGGTAGTACTGTAAGGCTTGTTGCTGTACAGTAGTGGTTTCTGCTCTTAAAGCAACTTGCAGAGTCTGAGTCTCCAAACTGTTACTAAACTTCCCCCCCCCTTATTCCCCTGCATCTTGAAATACTAAAATGTTTAAAGTACTTTTACGCTGTTTGAGTTTAGCAAAAGATCTTGTTTCTCCTTGTTTAAACATAGATTTTTATGGGGAGGAAAAGTTTGTTTCGTTGGCTGAACTGAGATATTGAGCTCCATAAAGCTTAATTTCTGTTCTCTGTTTGACATGAGGCAGCATTTTACTGTCACACTGGATAGCCTGAGCATGTTTCCTGTTGAGACTCTTTGAGTGCAGCAGGAGGGAAACCTCCTGTGGTCACCAGCTTTTCCTCAGTACCAGATTGGTGGATTTCCAAATGCCCTGTGGCTGCAGCACTCTTCATTCTCTGTGCTGCAGCGGGCAAACCCCAACCCTGGTCCATGGCTTGTCCTTGCAGCTTTAGTAGAATTCCAGGTAGTATCTTGCTGTAATGTAGGTGGTGTTGAGTTGTCTGTAAAACTCAACCTAGAAAGGTGACTAGATTTTCCAGTGCAGTGTATAGAGTTACCCTAATTCCCTCTCACTAGTCTGTATGAACACTGCTTGTAAATGGTCCATGTTTTGCCTGATGATCCATTTGGAAATCTGGTTTATTTAGTTTAATATGATAGCCACAACCTTGAATGGGAGACTGGGTTTTTAAACATTAACTAAATGGTATAGGTGTGAGAGAGAGAAGTAGGAATATTCCAAATACAATGACTATCCTTATAGACCAGTATTTTTAAGGAGATTTGTCTGGTTCATTCTCTTCTAATACTCTCTGAATAGTCATAAGCAAACCCATACTGATGAGCAGAGATCCTGATAGTTAATATGAGCCTGGGAAGTATTCTCTGTTGGCAGATCGTGTGCCTTTGTATGGTGTGTGGCAATGAAACTCCTGACTTTGTGGCTATCTTGAAGATCTCATGTATGTAAATGCATTTGCCAGCCAGCATCCCATTGTATCTATATAAATAGCATTTGAGTAATTCAACTTTTAATTGTGAAACATCAAAGCCTGTTTCTTAACCGAGCCCCTATCTAGTCCAACTTTTTGGTATGTTAATGTTTCTCCTGGGAGGATCGTTGTGTCAGTGAACATTCCCAATTATAGCAAGAATAGTCCTGATCCTGGAGTTACTCTGAGTAGATGATGTGGGATTGTGATATTTTCCACATTCACCCTTTGGTATGAACAGGACGGAGCCTGTGACTGCAGCTACAAACACCCATCCCAGGCTCCAGCTCAGCTCCTTCGCAGCTGCAGTATCCAGATGGAGTTTGCTTTGAAGATGGGAGTTTGGGACTCTCTGACCTCTGGGACTCTCTGCCACCCTCTCTCTAGCAATCTTTGAAGAGTGGGGAACTCTTGCAGCCGGCACATGCTGGGCTTCAACAAGCCCTGTTGGCAGGATCCCCCTTGGGGCTGCAGCCAGCTGGCATCCCTTAGAGCAGCCTGTGGCCTTCTCGGAGTGATGCTGGGGTTGGCATGAAACCAGTTCCAGGATTGATGAGCTGTTATTGGCTCCTCTTTGGTCACCATTTCCCTCCTCCCTTCCCAATCCCAGGTGGGTGCAGCTGAGGATCTGGCCCAATGTCTGGTTATAGCAATCGACTATTTCTCTCTGGTAATGAAGTTTTATCCTGAGCAGAGAATAGGATGGCAGGAACGACTACACGTGTACAGATAAGTAAGCTATAAAAATTCATGATGTATAACTGCAAACGTATTTTGGCTGCTGTCTGTTCGACTGGAACATGATTATCCAGATGTGATCTGCTGCTTGCCGCTGGGATTCAAGCACTTTTAGCCAGCAGCCCCAAGAAGGGAACAGCTGTGTAACATACACTCAGAAAATATCAATAGGGCTTTAACCTTCAAAGTGATTTGTTCTACACTGTGACATTTAAAACAATAAACTTTGCAATGTATGGGCATGAGTAGAAGAAATTCATGGAAAGAAGTTCCCCTCTGGCTGGCAGCTAATGGATTGCAACCCAATTATCCATGGGGTTATTCTCCTCTCTGCATTCTGCAGAGCACGTAATGAATGAGGACTTCTAGAGAAGCACAGCTGAGGGCACAAGCAAAGCCAGCGCAGTGTCTGGGATCTGAACTCGTTGCTGGCATGAATTGAAGGTGACCCAGTTGTTCACAGACCTGGTTGCTAATGGGGCAGTGGAAGCACAGCCAGCTTGACAAGTTTTGTTCCCCTTCATCGTTGTGCTGCTTGTTTGGTGGCTGCTTGGTTCCTTTCTCCCTCCCGCAGGTCATTATGCTGCAGTAGGGAAGGACACGGTGCATTCTCTATCTGAAGGAGCAGAGTTTAGAGAAGGAATCTTATACATTTGTTGGGGAAAGGTTTTTTTCTGAGCAAAGGAGTTCTTGGAAATGCTGCTCCCTTTGTGGTCTCTGTCGTGTGTTCTGGGTTAAAGAATGGATTACTCACTTCCTCTGCCTATGATTATCTTAGATGCACCCATTAAACGCACACCCACACGTTCTGGATGTGCCAGGTGGGATCTCCACTTCTTTTGCTCCAGTGTTTAATCCTCATTAAACCTTTTCAGAGGTGACCAAAATCTTCAGTATATTCTGTTTATAAAGGTGCTTTTGTCAGAAGGAAAATGCAGAGGGAGGGTGTTTAAAACACATTTTCCTTCTAGAAACATTCCAGCATCTTTTGAAGGAAGCATCAAACTCTTGTGATTGTAGCTGCCTGTAGGGTTTATAAATCCTGCCTTCACTGATCTTCAGAGTGCTTCGTCACCTGGTTCCCACTGGACTATTTGCATTTTCATTGACCTCAATATATCCTTCTCCCCATAGGTATTCCAGGATGCTTTTCCTGTGCTCTTTAAGGCAAAGTCAGTGTTTTTTATGAAGGAACGTGTGTGTATTCTGGGTAAAGACTTAAATGGTCATGCTCTTAAGAAAGAAAAAAGCTGACACATATGGTACATGAGACTTGATATTAAGGAATGCCCCAGCAGTTCATTTCAGCTGGTGTGGTGCTGCTGCTTCTTGGACTCCATGGAAAGATAAATACATCTTTATGCTTGGAAGCTTGCTTTTACTTCCTCGGATCGGGGTCAGACCATACCTAGGAGAAGAGAAAGCTGTGTTCACTTGGTGTGGGCAATATCTTGAATAGATGGTGCAAAGGGAATATACATTAGATTAAGAGGGTTCTGTTCCTTGCTGTCATGAATGCTCAAGAATAGACTTAGCTGGTTTGAATAGGATCAGACCTTACTCTCCATACCCACTGCTAGTATGTAATAGCTCAAATTATCTAAGATTGATGAGTTCAACAGGGTTTTTGTGTAATCTCCCTTTTTGGATGTGGCCAGGGCCAAAACTACATTTTGGAGGTATTCCTTGCTCCTGCCTTTGTAAGCAAGAGCTCAAGGGATGCATATGACAGTTAATGAAACAATTGCAGGAGGGATGATGCACCAGCAGATCCCTTCTGCCCTGGCACTACCTTCAGGGCCAGGCTCTAACTTGCATCACTGGGACCAGCTTACATGCAGGGAAAAGGTGGGATCAAGCCACTTTGGGCTGCTTGCTGATGAATTACTCTTGAGTTCTTGCCCCAGCTGATGCAGATGGAGCACTTTGAAACTCTGACTCCTGTTTGTGTGAGCTGAAATGTTAAAAAGCTGCTTTCAGGAGTTCCTGTGGTGGTTTCTTAGTGAAAATCTAGTGTGTCCATCCTGAAAACTGAAAAAATGTGAGCAGCTTGGTAGAGAGCAACAGCCTGTCCTGCCGCGTGTATCCACATCTCATCACTCTTCAGTGTTTCAACTAGTGATCGTATCATCTCATTTACTGGTGTTCCATATTTTCCTTCCTCTTCACTCTTTGAACAGTCAAATCTTGACATCCTCAGCTGGAACCCCCCAGTATAGACAAGACTTGGAAAATAACCCAGCCCTGAGCGTCCCTGCGGTCTCCTCATCTGTCTAGCAGCAATGGCAATGCTCCGCTGTCCATGTAGGGATGTGGAGATGACAGCTGTCATTTATTAAAGCCATTTGGGGACTCGTGTGTGAGAGGGACATTGTTGAGTTGGGGAGCTGGCGACAGCGCATCTGGAAGACTTCATTTCCATCCCAGCAAGGCTGTTTTCCCTCCTGCCAGGACTGGAGCTGTTTGGCAGGATGGGAGAACCTGCAGAGCTGACTCTGATGTTCTGTGGATAAGTAAAAGGAATGATCATCTTTCTGATAAATATTCTGGCTCGTCTTATATATGGGCAACTTGACTTAAAAATTGTGTTTGGGTGTCTTTCACATCCTTTCTTCCCTAAAAAACACTGGAAGGAACCTTGAAGTCTTATCTCTGTTTGCAAAACCACCTTTAGTCTGTGTCTTCGTTGATAATGAAGGGGTGGCTGCCAGTTATTCAACCAGTTCTGGGTGAAATGGTCCAGAACTGTCAGCATCGTTGCTGCGCATAACCTTTGGAACACAAAAGATACTTCAGTGAAACAAACCCTGTGATTTCCATGGAACTGCAGTAAAATACCTCTTGAAGCTAATTATCTGCTTAGTTAACATACTAATAGATGATTCTGCAGGAGCCTAAATACATTAAACAGAAGTGGAAGTTACTTGTAAAAGCCATTGATTGCTTTATAGACCAATCACTGATAATTATTTAACACAATGCTTTTAGGACTGATTGTTCTGTTGCAGCTGAGAGGATTAGGAAGATTCAAGTGTCATTATCTAAAGATGCTTTTCCATCCATGTGCAAATTCTGGCATTCTCAGTAAGCTTCTGCCATGGGGTTCAGGCTTCCCAGGTTCAGAAAAGATGAGTTGTTTCAATAGTAGATCCTAGATTATCCATGTATTCCTGCCCTGTTTCCTGACAGAGTTATGGCTCCTGTGCGCTCTGTGTGAGTGAAGGTAGAAGAGGGTCTTGGAGGGGAGATTGAGATGAGCTCTGAGGCAGCAGCTCTTCCCTGTGAGGGTGCTGAGGCGCTGGCACAGGGTGCCCAGAGAAGCTGTGGCTGCCCCATCCCTGGCAGTGTTCAAGGCCAGGTTGGACACAGGGGCTTGGAGCAACCTGCTCTAATGGAAGGTGTCCCTGCCCGGGGCAGGGGCTGGAGCTGGAGGAGCTTTAAGGTCCCTTCTGACCCAAACCAGTCTGTGACTCTGATCCTTTAGCAGCATTTGTTCCTGTTGTAGAGGCATCAGGTAATTCCAGACTTCCAGCCTTGAAACTGTGTGTGTGTGGGTTAAACCATAAGGCTTTTTTTTTCATTAATTTTCTCCCATTTTGCAAATTCCAAGTTGGAAGAAGGAGGAACTGGGGGAGCTCAGCTGCTGGTGCACACAGCAGCTGGAAGGGGCTGGCACGGGGGCTGCTGGGCCCTGTATAAAGCACACTTGTTTGTGAAAAGAAACCCAAAGTTTCCAGAGTGCCCTGGGAATAGAGAGAAACAAGAGTTTCTGTGTAAGAGGGGACAAACTCTGTTGGGAATGTTCTCAGTCAAACACATGCAAGCCAGGAATTTCCGTGTGCAGTCCTATGTGGCATTCATTACCGGCTTCAGGCTAAGGCAAGGTCTGGAGAAGAAACACTATGAATGAGCCAAAGTATTGTTTGGGGGGTTTTAATGCATTGGTGTGGAGGAAGAAGCGGGTTCCTTTGTGTCTCCAGGGATTTTGCTGTGTAGGAACATCCACACTAGTGTCTTTTTGCTGCTGTTTAGGGTACAGGCAACAGAACAGTCTAATCCATCCTTCTGCCTCCGGGGCAGGATCCACCTACCTAAACCTTATGTGGGTGATGTCTGTCTCACCTGCATCCCTCCTGCAGTGTGTTTTATCAGCCTCAATGTTTAAGGTATTTCAAATATACCCCCTAATCTGCACTTTTAGTTGGTGACTATTTGCCCTTTTATATGTGTAGCCAGGTTCTGACATAGTTGCTGTATCTATGGCTAAATAAGCCACTGCGGTCCTTCTCATTGTCACATTTCCTAGACTTCAGATCATTCCCACTGCCTTCCTCTGGATTCTCTCCAGTTAATTCACATCATTTCTTGAAATGAAGTGAGTAGACATGTGCTGTTCCAGTTCCTTTTTTTGTCTGTGAGGAAAGCTGTTGCCTTTGTATGATGGAGAGCAAACTGGAGAGTGAGCTTTCCAAAGGAGACCAAGGCAGCTGGGGTCCAGGGAAAAGTGTGAAGGTCTCATCTGGAACAGAGAACAGAAGAAAAGTCAAGATATTTCATTAAAATCATAAGCTAAATTTTATTATATGCTCCTTGGGGTGGTGTAGGGGAGAAGATCCTGTATGAAACCAGACCTCTGTTGTGTGAGCAGGACGCATCTCTCCATATCTCTCCATCCATGTGCTTCTCAGCAGCAGAAGCACTACTGGGAGATGGTCCAGCCAAGCAACAGCCATGACCATTTCCAAGGAGTTATTGGAAATAGCAAAAACTACTTTAGTTTTAGTAAAAACGACCATTAGTAAAAACAACCCTGAGCTTGTGGGTTATGTTCTGGGTTTTCAGAGGTGTTTCCAGTCACCTGTGGTTCTGGCTCTTGCTTTTTGTTTGGAGGCCATGCACTTACATGTGAATGCTGGTATGTGGAGGATTGCAGTTATGTCTGTTCGTTAAAAGTCTGATGATTTTCTTTCCCCACCTGCAGCCTGTGACCCAAAGTGGTGTTTTACACTTCACTGCCTGTTTCTTGCTGACTTCCATGAGCATCAACAGCTTCAGCCCTGACCCCTGCGTATTGCTTCCATGTACTTCTGATGTTCCCTATTACCTGTAGCCAGCTGCTTGGGCTAATTACACAGCTCTTTACAGCCCCCCGGGGCAGCAGGGTTGGTGTCTGTGTGTTAGTGTATAAAGCAGGCTTGCATTTCTTCACCTTTCTTCATGGTCTAGTCTTTCCTCATCTCCTTTTAATGAGGCCATGGAGAGCAGTCAGCACATTGTGCTATCCCCTTTGCCAATGTTTAATTGTACTTGGTTTTATGGTGTCAGCCATTGCCTTGAGAGAGCCGTGCAGATAGCCTCAAATTCACATCATCAGGGAAGAGGGATGTGTAACACCTTCCAACAAGATAAGCAAGAAATGCACATTGGAAGCAATGTGCGAAAAGCCAAACACGCCAGAAAACACCAAGGGTGAAGTTACTGGTAAAAACTGTGATTCCAAAGGGTCGTTTTTTGGGGCTGCAGTTTGCAGCAGACAAATGGTGCTTGTAAATGGCAATCCCAACACTTTTCTGACATACCGAAGCTGTGTTCCTTCCTGCCCTCTAACTCTTCTCTTTACTTACCAGTAAAAGGGGAGAGATTTCTCCCCACTTGAGTCTTCTCATTCCTTTGTTCAAATTTGTACCCTTATAGAAGAGAAACAGCACAATAGAGTACATTGAGTGATAGCAAAGGGGTGACAAGCCAAGATTTAATAGTTCAGTGTGATTTGCAGTGTATTGTCTGCCTAAAATGCAAGAAAACTTAGTGAGGATTTTTTTAACATAAAAATAACTAGTTCTTGAAACTGCTAAACTAAAGAAACATTCCATGTTAACATAAAATCAGCTTTACTTACTGTGTATCCTCTTCTCAAGTGCTTGCTCAAAGGTGTTGCTTAAAGGTCCCTTCCAACCCAAACATTTCTATGATTCTATGGTTTAGCCCCCTTGGTACTCACTGTCAGTTCACTTAAAGCTCCCTGCAATGAATTCACCTCCTTCTAATCTTAATTTATAAAGGCCATGATTCTTGTTCTAAAAATGAATGTTGAACTTGTAGCTCTTTGTAGAGCTCTTTGTTTTAACTTCTGCCTCCAAAAGCTCTGTCACTCACCAACAGCATGACAGGCAGTTCGGCATGTTCATGTGTGTTTTCCCCTTAAAGCAAATGCCCTTAAAAGGCTTCTTTAAACCAAGAAATAGCTGTGTATTCTCTCAATGTGATAGATTAAGTAGTGTAGGAGGGGAAAAAATCAACTTCATTGTTGTGCCTTGGATAGAAACTAGCAGCAAAATCCATTTGTCAGTGTTTAGTGATTTGTTATAATACACTGGACCGTGCGAGGTGCCAAATCAATGCACATTCCCTATAGAAGTGTTTCTACTTGGTTAACCAGGTTAAACCACTTAGCTCTTGTTTTATTATCTCATTAGCAATCAAACCGCCCTGGTTTAGGGTTCCAAGTTGATGTAGTTACATGAGCAGCCCTTGAAATTTGCCAGAATCCCCTGGACTCCACTAATTCTAATTGAAGTTGGCACACGTTGGAAATGCAGGCAGCGATAAGCTGTGCTTGGTCTTGGAGCACTGCACAGCAGAATGTGAAATGCTTATTATATGAGGTTATTTGATCAGATTTAACCATTTTAAGGCAAGGATAATTTTGCTAAGGAGCTAAAAAACGGGTCCATGTGGTGATGTGCATTCCTCTACGAGTGCAAGTGCAATTGCATGTGAGCTTGGGGTGTTAAGGTGCAGAACTGGTCTGGCGCTCATGGAAATGATCACTTGAGTCCTTTCGGCCTTTAGTTTTCTATGATATTAATATGAACTTTGTAAATGTCAGCTTGTCCTGGCTGTTGGCTGAGTTTACAAACATGAGGAGACCCAACCACAGCCACCATCCCCACTCCTTCTCCTCTCCCTTTATAGTCTCTGTCTCCCTTTCTCCAGTTCACATAGGCCTGGTATGATAGTGTCTCCAAACAGCCCTCCTCCTCTCATTGGTGATGCTCATTGCTAAAGGCTTGTTTATATCCCAAGTGCACTGATTGACTGTGTTTTCTGCTTTTAGAGATTTACGCTTCAACCACATCAAGGAGATCCAACCTGGAGCCTTCAGAAGACTGAAGAACCTCAACACACTGTAAGTTCCTCCCAGTGATCCTGCAGTGAGGATATTCATCCATTATTTGTGTATGGACTGTCCTCTATGATGGCTTAAAGATGGTCTTGGTCCTTTAGTTGTTTCAGCCAAGTTGTGCATCTCCAGTCAAAGCTTTTAAATTCTCTCTGTTCTATCCTGGGTCATATTTCTTACCTTGAAAATTAAACGTGCCTTTTAATAACGTTCATTTTTCACAATTAACCTGTCCTTTTAAACAAGTCTTAAAAGTCCTGATGTGTACTATTACTGACTGAGGATTTTTGAGCAGGTTTGGCCTTAGAGTAGCCCCTAAAACCAGCTCTGGCCTGGGATTAGTGTAACGGAGGAATGCATTAAAAGCTTCTTCCTTTCCATGGCTTCCTCAAAGGCATGAACCATATGAGTTACCCTACATGAGTTCATCTCAAGTGAGAGCACATCCTTTCAAATACCATCTTGTCCCTGTGCCTTGCCCTAGAGTAAATGCCTACACCTACCCTACAACAGACAGGAATGGGAGTAGAAAGCAGTTCCTTCAGTGTTGCATCCCAGCCAGAGCCAGCACACATCAGTATTGATGTACTACTCTCTTCACACATTCCCCACTCTGCTAAAGGAAACCCTGGGAGCCTTTGCTGCTTCTTGCTGCTGCAAGGCTGAGGGTTTGAAGTTAGATATGAGCACATCTGCACCGTGTAGCCAAGAAGTTGAAAACAAACCAGCTCCCAAATCAGAAACAGAAGCTGTGTCAGCGCAGATCTGTGCTGGATGTAATTGGCCTGTTGGGACTCAGATCTGATTATCTGAGCTGTAACTTGGTGCTAACAGCTATAAGATTTCCAGGCCCAAGCTCCAGTCTCTTGGTGAGGCAAACCAGTAGCCTGGGAGCCTGCACTGTATCACAGACATTTGTACCTCTTGGGTTCATTCATTCATGGTCCCAAATGGTAAGAGAAAGTCCAGGTTGGTTATTCTGTCTGACCTTGAAAGATCTGAAGTCCCTGATCCTTTAGGGATGCTGGAAGAAGGAAGACCTGGGCAACAAGGCGTTCAGTCAATTGTGAGAAGCCGCAGGAAGAGTGGGAATACAACACAACTTTATCATAAAGACCTATTCACTTAAAAATCAGTATCTGCTAAAGATGCTTCCATTGTGTATGTGGGACTGATTGGCCAAACCATGACTTCAAAGTGCCCTGGCCATGGCCCAAGGCCCTGCTCACAGGATCATGGGTGGTCAACTAGTAAACTGATAGTAAACTTCATTGCCAGTGATGCTGTTCATCCATAGCACAAGAACAGCCCATGTTAATCTCTGAAACAGCACCACATGGTACTTAATTACCAAGAATAATAGAAAGAAAGGAGACTTTGGATGGATTTCTGTCAATTGAGATAGAGTGATAAATGTGACTAAAGTATCCAGAGAGAAAATAGAGCCTGAGTCCGTAGGGTTCTACCTTATCACAAAGCTCTGCTGAGGCATCTTGATCTCCAGACCTACTCTTCCACCCCTGGAGCTCTCCTGAGTCGAGCAGAGGAGCTGCTCCAGATTATGTCATCCCTGTGTGATGCAGACAGATGTTTGGCAGGCAGCTCAGCAGGACCACCAGCCTTGCCTCAGCTGAGCCCTAGGGAAGTGCAGGATGCTGGCAGGCCTTCACTGGAGAGATGCTCCACCCGACCTGCTTTGTAGGAGATCCCAGTTCCTGCCCTGGCAGTGCCTTGGTCTAGGCAGGTCCTTGGCACATGCAAGACTTCTGCTTCTGTCTTTGTGGCTCTGCTTAAAGCTGGATATAGATACACAGCTGAGGTGGGAAGACCTGTCTCTCTACGATGCTCCATGCATTTGTCCCGTTCTTTTTGCTTTGTCTCCACATCTTCCTGGACAGGGACCTCAAGGACAGCAAGTCCATGAACAGATACTAAAGGGAATAGGCATGAATATACCTCCAAACATCCCTAATCTCATGATTATGGATGCCAGGGTGGTAAAAGGAATGTTTTGCACAGATCCTGCTTTCCCTAAATAGTGTCCTACAGTCATTGCCAGAGCTGGAATACCGGACTAGGTGAGACATTGCTCTAACAAAATATGGCATTTTTATATCTGAATTCTGAAAATCAACTGGTTTTGCACTGAAACGTTTCCATTTAAGTAGCACTTTGTATGCTCCGTATTTCCTGGCTTGGGCAGCAAACTGGAAAAATCAGTGATTCTCACTTGTGGTAGTGAACTCCCGTGGACAAGGAGCTGAACAACTGAAGGAGAGAATGTCAGACCTCGCACTCCTGAAGCAGATTTCTCTCCAGGAGCTTTGCTTTGTCCAATTCCCACATCAAAACTGACAAGAGCTGAAGAATTTGCTGATGTTTCTAGAGGGTAAACTTTAGCCTGAGAACTCGTATAGGTCTTGGAGTGATAAAGAGAATAAATCCTTCAAAATCCCCGAGAGACTTGCTGGGAAAGTTTGGCTGGAATATTTGAAGTGAGAGGTTTGGAGTCGCTCAGGTTCCATGTGCAGAGCTCTGAGCTTGCAGCTTTCTGCCATGGGACCTAAAGAAATGTTTCTTAAGCAAATAAGTGCTTCTAAAAGAGCCTTTTTCCTCCAGTGTTTTGGCCTGGCAAAGGAAGGGCAGCAGATTTCTGGGGGAAGCTTCTGTTCTGCATCTCCTTTTGGGCAGGATGGCTGCGCTAGATCCGAGTTTGACAGTTTATAAACCGCCCTGATAAAGAAACCTTTGTAGCTTACATTGGACGCAGGGAGGTGGGCTATGAGACTGACATAAGAGGAGCCTGCCATGAGCATCCAGTGGGGCTTTTCAACAGTTAAACCTTCTTCTGACTCTCTTCTCCTCTTTTCTCTCCCTGGTGTGGGAGATTTGATAAGTTACAGAACACCACTTGAAAATCAGAACCAGGAGCCCTGTTTGTCGATGGAAGAGACACAGTCAGTGTGTGCTGCTGGCTGGGAGCTCCTGGTACAGCACCACAGGTAGTAACAGTTATCCTAAATGCTGCACCACTGGGAGCTTGCTTGTTGGCTGTTTGCAGTGGTGTGAGCATTGGAGAAGTCCTCTTTGGCTAAAGGTCTCAGAGCTGTAAAGTTTCCTCATCCCTTCCTATTGCCTCTTCTCAGTTCCAGTGCAGATGTTGGTGTCGGGATCTCTTCTGTGTATTTTTAAACTCTTAATATGTCCCCTTAGTCAAAAAAAAATAGGGTAGCAGGGAGAGGGAGGCAACCCCCCCCTTCTATGCCATCCAGAATGCTCCTCAGCAGCTGTTTGGCTGGAGTTTGCCAATGCTAAACCGCATCACTTAAGCCAGTATTAGCTCACAGTGGGTGATGGACCATGGAAGAGAGCAAATGCGTTGCGAGCCCAGGGTGAGGCACAGCATCTTCTTACTTCCCAGCTCCTTTAGGTCATCTTTGGGTGGGGATGGATGAGGAAACCCCTGCATGACTGTCCCCTTATGTGTTTCCATAGGAGGATAGCATCCTGCCATATTGACCCAAGTGGTAATCATATTCTCTCTCTGCTTAGGTGAGAGCAAAAGGCACATCTGGTGAGCTCTGAAGCTCACCTTTACATGCTGCTTGTAAAGAGGTTTCGGGCGAACGGCAGGAATACTGTGGAGGCTCTGTCTTGAACCTCTAGTAGCTCTTGCAAGAACATGTTACTGCCAGCAAGGAGGGGATGTCAGAGCCTGTTTGGGTCTCAGAATAAACATTTCTCCCTCAAATACAGGAAATGGCTATTCCAGAATTCTGTGAACAAGGGGGAATGTGCAGCTGAGCATTAAACTCACTTTTTCTTCTCCTTTAAATACACTATGTGAAGATTTCTATTAATGGTGGGAGGAAAAAAAAGTAGCTGTTATGTCACCACGACTGTAGGATGTGGTTTGTCAAATGCGAAGAGGAAAGAGTAGATGGTTTGAGTCTGAATTCTGTACTGTCACATCGTTTAATGCATTCTTCAATACAGAAAACGACTCATTCATTGCAACTTAAGCCTGTGCTTGGCAACCCTGAGAGAGGGTGGGGAAGGAGAAGGGAGGAGCAGCCAGGACATAAAACCTAAAGGAAACTGAATGTCAAATGTTCTCTTAGTGAATCTGGGCCAGATCTCATGGCGCTTGTGCATCCCAAACCTCCCAGAAGGACTTTGTAGGAATAAAGCCTGTATGATTGAGTCCACCTCCTCATTTGGAGCCCAGTTCATCAGCTGGCATGAAGGGGAATGCCACATCATTCTGCTAGGAAACGTACTGCTGATACTTTTAATTGAGCTTGTTTTGCTGCAGGGTGTACTTAAGACATGTGTCGATAATGATCTTTCCAGCTTCTGTCTGCCAGAGCTTCCATTCCCAGCAGATTCAGTTTGCAGTAGATCTTAGCTTTGAATCCTCTCTAATATTAGCAGGAATTTGGGCATTTTTGTATTGATTGCAGCTGGGATCAATACCCAGGTCATGCCAGGATTTTGGACATTCCCTGCCTGGGTGAATTGCACAGGAGTCAAGGAGCAGGCAGCTGTGCAGAAGCCATCTCAAGTCTTCCTAGGAGCCAGATGTGCTGTCTTGTCTATGGATTTCTCAGAAAGCAGCAGTTTGGAATATGTGGACTGTGCTCGACTTCATAAATTATCTCACTTTTGAGCTTTTTCCAGGACAGTTCTTCCATTACAATGGGGAATCCTGAGACAGGAAACAGGGATGGCTTCTTCCATACACTTTGTATCCTTTAATGGGACAATGAACAAATTGTTAAGTATCAGACGATGAGATAAGATGCCTGCATGCTGCATGCCATCTCCGCTTCCAGAATTCATCTTGTTTGGCTTGGATCACTGATTACGCTCCCTGAACTGTCCCAGATAGCCAAGACAACAAAATAAACTAGGTTAAGGCTTTTAAATAGCATCAAAATGCAGTCAGACGGCATGCTGCAATTTGAAATCCCCCCCCGGGCGTCAGTCCTGATCCAAACTCGTGACAATAAAGATAAAGGATCAGTGATGGAGTCCAGACCATCGTGGTGTGGGGGGCTGTTGGTGTGCCCCTGCCTCCAGGACCTGCTCACATGGTTGTTGTCTCATGTCCCCTGTGAACCAAGCAGACAATGCCACTTGCAAAGCAGGGGACAGGTGGTTTCCCATCCCATGGGAATGACGTTGGAGCTGGAATCCATCTATCAGCCCATCTTGTGTCCTCAGAAGTGGGGCCAAGGATCAGATAATAGAGAACAAGCTGCCTTCATCCTCCTCTGGCTGAGGATGAAAGCATGCTGATAGAGGGCAGGGAAGGAAGCGTGCATGGTTGGTGCCTGTGTTGTCTTTGTCCTCTGGGTAAATAGACCAAAGCCCTTTCCCTCACTGCTCTCGAGCAGTTATTTCCAGTCCTTGGGTGTTCAATCATCAAATAAACCTTTGGGTTGGTGCTGGGGCTGCATTTCCACTCAGCATATCTGGCTGTCAAAGCAGGATCCTGTGTTCCAAGGGCTTGACATCATTCTTGCATCCTTACAAGTGAAATCGGGCTGTTTAACCTCTGTATTGAGCCATCACCTCCAGCTGTGCAGGAACTTTCCAGCATCTTTCTGCCTTAACCTCTTCGAGCTGCTTGTCCACAGCCCTGGCAACATGCAGTTGGGTTTTGGCACCCGCATCCGTGGTAGCAGGAGCTAATGGAGCTAATCATGGGACAATACTCAAATGAAGGATACCGAGCTTCTTCTCAAGCCTTTATTACACTGACTTCCAAAAGCTTCTTTGCATTTGAGTTTGTTACGTGCATTTTGGACCCATAATGTAATACTCCACCTGAGAATGAGCTGGTGTGACTCAGGTGCCTGGCAGTAACTTGCAAAGCTGCCACAACACGTGTGTGTTTCTGACATCTTTTATCTTTGCATCCCTGAGGCGTTTGATTTTATCTTCTTCATCTTTTCCCACGTTTTCTTCTGCTTTTCCCCATCTCTTTATCTTTTTTCTCCGCTCTTTACTTGCACAAACTGTTCCTCCCAGGAAGGGACCTTTGCTTCTAGTGCCAGAGGCTGGTTGATGTGCTGCCTGCCTTATTTTCTCCAGCAAAGTGAGGTGGAAGAATGGGTTTTCCTGCTGGGAAAGCTCTGACCTGTCCTCTCACCTGCTACCTGGTGGCCGATCATTCCTGAGGAGCACAGCTATCGCAAATACGAGATGTAAAGTAGTTGAACGCATCCAATGCACGTGTTGAATTGGAGCCAAGGCTGCAAGGTCTGCTGCTTGCAGAGGGAATAGCAGTTTTTCCTACAGCACTAGAAAAACAAACCTTTGCAGTGCAGGGTTGCAGCTCTCCTCTCCATCCACATCTCCAGTTAGGAGTCTTTACAGTGAGTTTAGATAGCTAAATCCTTGCTCTGAGCTGGTCTGCTATGAGCTCCAGACCTGAACATCAGTGGGATACCACAGCGAAAGACCCACAGGAGCGCGGTTGGGCAGCCACCATGAATAGTTCAGTGTCGGCTGTTCAAGAGCTGTTTATAAGTGATTTATTTCATTGTCTCAGTGTTGGGCTTGGCAATGGCTGCAGCAGAGGGTTTTGTGGCATTCAGCTGCATCGTTACTGCCGGTGGTGGTTATTCCAAGGTTAAGCTGTGTTTCTGGCTGTTGGCACCAGCCATCATTTGCATGCACAGTCATGGCAACTGCACATACAAGCTGGAGATGACTTGCCAATGTGATGTTGTCCATGGGTTTTGGATTAAAAGCTGGCACCAGGCTCTCTAGATGGAGGGAGGCTGCCTCTGAGTAGCTTTGGGAGTCAGATGTGGAAGGAGTTCTCTTTCATTTGCACATACTTGCACACAAAGTGATTAAAATGAAGTATTACCATTTTATAACTCCATTGTGAACTGGTATTTGAAACTGCGTTTGGCCTCTTAAAAGCTGGTTCTACACACCCCTGCTCACACGTTCTTGAATGCAACCATGTACTTTCAAAACTGTTATGGTGGTACAAGAGTGGCAGCAGTGATTTAAAATCTCCTTTCCCTCCATTTCCTTTTACCTGTCTTCCTTTTTCTCATCCCTTTCCTGGCCAAAATTGTAACTTTGGGATGAAAACCACTGTGGCAGAAGGTAAAGAAAGGTCTTTGACCGTTGGAAGCACTTGGTACCTCTGGGCAAGAAACCTTCTCACTGACTTACCTCGTGTGAGTATCTACTAATCCCTACTAATCTTAAAACTCTGTTTTAAGACAGGGGCTCAGGATTTTCCAGTGGGCATCCAGGAGCAGAAGTGCCGCAAGTCTCACACGTGCTCAACTGACCACTTGTGGTTTTCTTTCTTGATTTGAACAGGCTGCTGAACAATAATCAGATCAAGCACATTGTGAGAAGATCCTTTGAAGATCTGGAGAACCTGAAATACCTGTGAGTTGGTACCTCAGTCATTTCTTAACCCCTCTGAAATTTAACAACCCACTCCTAATGTTTGCCAGTCAAGGATCTATTTTCTGTGCTTGGACTTTCAGGATGTTCATAACACGGCTATAAAACACAGCCCTTGAATCCAACCAACAAGCTCTGCTTTGGGTCGAGGTTCAGAGCTGTTTCCTGTGTCTTTTTAAAGCACAATTGCTGATCAGGCAGCCTCATGCTATTTTCTTTCTCTCCTTTTTAAAGCTACCTATATAAAAATGAAATCCAGAGCATCCAGCAACATGCCTTCAATGGGCTGCACTCTCTGGAACAGCTGTAAGTACAAATGAGCTTTGTTTGCTGCTGAATGTGATGTGTGTAAGGGCTGATTTGCTGGCCCCTCGAACCCATGCGCTGTGTTTCCAGCAGTGGAGAGTATCAGACACTTTGCAAGGTGTAGGATGAGGCTTCTACTGCTTTATCATCCAACTTTGCAAGACTACACTGGCTCTGTTTGGAACAGTTGGTCCCGCTACTGGTTTTGGTTACTTAATGCTGAGGTCTTTTCCTATTTGTGTCCCATATGTTTTCTCCTGACCCTAAAGCTCTGGAGCACAGGAAGAGCCCAGCTGTGCTTCTGATTCCCTTTATGTCCAAGGACCTTACAATGAGAGGAGACAGGGGTCTGTAGGATGGCTTGCAGCCTGTGTTTATGTCTCCTGGGGCTGCTGGAGCAGAGAGCAGGATCTGGCCCTTTGCTTGAACTTGGTGAGCTTCTCTCTTGTCCATACCTGAAAATGAAGGGATGAAGTGTGAGCTGAGAGCTGGGACAGCAAGGTGGTCCTGGGAGCTCCCAGGTTGCTGGTGCTTGCATGCACTAAAGCATCTGGAAATTGCAGTGGGGGTAAAAGGATGGATCTAAAGTAATGCCTTTCCTTCCAAGCTATCCTCTGGGATGAAAGGAGCCTGTGTGTTTTCCTGGCAGCTGCAGCCCATCACAGGGACTCTCTAGCAAACCTTATTTGCTGCCATTCTGTGGACAGCAAATCTATGCTGTTTATTCGACCAAAGGAGCTTTGGGGTTTGACTCTTAGTCATGCTCAAGGTGGGATGGGAAGACTGAGGTCTTCTGAAGTGTCTTGCTAAACTGGGATTGGATTTTTCATGCCAGGGCTTGTGCTATATTATATACATGTGTGCATGTGCAGAGAGTGTGAGCATGGGTATTTGAAGTGTAGGCATTATTTGCATCGTTGGAGAACAGGGACCAAAAGTGAGCCTGTTCTAATTCATGGATCATCCCCAATGGCAACGTTTATAGGGCTGGAATGTAATGAAGGATTTTGCTGTAAAAGGGATCCAGCTTGTTCTCTAGGCTGACAGCAGAAGTGGAGAGAGCATAAGGGGAAGTTTCAGGCAAGCTTTGTAATATGTGTGCTATCAGCCTTGCATACAACATGGTTTTCCATCAGCCAGCTCAGCAAGGATGCCTGGGAGAAAGCATAGGAAGCAGATACCGGCTCAGCTGTGCTCAGAGAGGGTTTGATGCTGGCCATGGTGATATTTTACCAATGAACATTCCAGACTTGATGTCACGAATGAGAGAAAAAAACCCAACAAAGCCACAAAACCAACAAACATCCCGCTGCAACTCCCATCTGTTTTCAATCTCAGGCAGGCACCATTCCAAAGGAATTAGCTTTGCTCAAATCCTACCCCGTTTTCCTGCACCCCAAAGCCAGCTTTTCAAGAAAAACCATAACCCTGCTGATGGACAGGATCAGATGCTTTCCTCAAGCTCCAAAGCAATGACAGCAGACATCTGAGACTTATTAGAGCGTGGATTTCTCTCCCCACTGTTGCCCTCCGCTGCAGAATCTGAGTCTGTGCTCTGATAGGGGACCAGTTATCATTAATCTTTCCATTACAAATCAAACAGCCATGTGGCAGCTCAGGCAGTTATTTCTCGGTGCAGTCAGCTACAATAGTAGAATGAGTATTTGCAGGCCCAGGATTAATCAGTGTCCGCTGTGAAATTGATGCCTGTGTTAAATAAAGGCGAAGAGTTTAGGCAGTGTTGAAACCATTCCAACAACAGTCAGTCGTGCCAGTGAATGACAGAGGGAGTCTGAGGTATCATGGTCGTATTGCTCTGCAGACCCCAGGTTTTGAGATTTTAATGGAATTAAAAGCATTAACCTCAATTAGCAAGAATTGGGCTGTTCATGTTAACGTGCCATTTAGATCCCACTGTTGCAGCTGACTCCACCATCTCTGTCTTTGAAGACTGTGCCTGCCCTCTGCAGAAACAGAAGAGCCCAATGGCAGCCGTTTCAAGGTGTTTCTGCTCTTCCTGGGTGGATGCACAAGCTGGAAGCTCCTGTTAGAGTCACAGACAAGTGCAGGTTGGAAGAGACCTTGGGATGTCTCCATCCCACCTTCAGCCACAAGCAGGACCAGTTTCTGAGTTGTATCAAGTTGTCTGGGGCTTTTTTCTGCAGCTTAATTATCAGCAAACTCATGATCCTGCTCAGAAACGTTGCAATTCCTAGACTGGGAACAAGAACCTTGGAATAAGGCTGTTTCTTCCTCCCTGATAATCCACGGATGTGTTGGGGAATGCCAAGGCATTCCTATGCAGTGCTCGGATGGGAGCAGCTGCTGATGGCTCTCCATGGGCAGGGATTCATCCTGACCCCTAACAGTGCAACAGGCAGTTCATGGTGGTGGTGATGGACTTACTTAGGCTTCAGGGAAGAGCAAATCTGTCTTCCCTTCTATGTGTGGTTCAGTTTATTAAGAGAGTGTAAATAATTGCCAGGAAAGGGAAAAGCCAGTGTTGACCTCTATTTGATGTGGAAAATGAAGAGTGAAGTGGATGCCGGCTTCTTGACATCTGAGATGTGTGGTGACCAGCTGGTGCATTGACCTGGAAAGATCTTCTGGTTTTTAACTTGCAATCTGTAAACCTGCCCTTTGTGATTTCTGTGTGACAGGTACCTGCATTTCAACAACCTGGAAAGCCTGGAGTCGGAGACTTTTAGTGACCTGCCTAAACTTGAAAGGCTGTAAGTAAAGATGGGATCTTCCTTACGAGTAAAGGGTTGAGGAGACAAGGAAAAGCATTTCTTTTTGTGTGACAGTGTGAAGTGTGATCTTCGAAATGGAAGGAAATGCAAATAGAAGGAGAACCTTTTTCTTCAAGGGGAAGGATTCGAGGATTCCATTCAAGGAATCTCCTTGAAGAAGGAGATTTTATGTACTTGCCATGTAGAGGGTTATAAGAGCCTATGAAGGGAATTTCCCATGTTGTGTATGTTCACGTTTCCACCTAAGCAGGGGTAAATCTGCAGAAAGCCCTACAGCTGCCCAAGCCAGCTGAAACATTACTATGACCATAAGGTCAACATGAGTCACTGTTGGGCAGTGTACAAAAAAGGGGGTGGAAAAGGGATAAAGTCAGAAGAAAGTCTAACAAGAAAAGCACGCATCCTGCTTGAAACCAGTTAGAGAACCAAGTCCTGTGTCTCCTGCTCCCAGGATTGCTTCTAGCAGAGGTTCATCTGGTGGTTCCCACTCCATGGTGGAACCAACAGACCCTTCTGTGCTGCGTGGAAATGCGCCTTATACCCATAGATGCTAGGAAGCTAAAATCATGGGATGCAGACACCCTTAGGGAAGTTAAGAACTGCATCAGTGCACCATGGCTGACCTCAGTTGCTGTATTGGATCCAGCAACAATTCGGGGTTTAAACTGTAGAGGAAGGTTTGTCAGCATCCAAGCTGGGCAAGTAGGCTGAGCTTGGGGGGGTGCGTGTGTATGTAGCATGCATTGGAACACAAGCTGTACTGTCTCTGTATTTCTTTCCCGTTGTATCCTATCTTTTAGCAGTGGTCTGGGTCCCCACTAATGTATTTGAGTGCAAACAGGGGTTTTTATTAAGAATTGGGGAATCTCTATTTGTGTGCTAAGACTCTGGAAGTATTTGCCTCACTGTTGTTCAGAGATAAGCTCAGCTTAGGTTGCTGTTGTCTAAATTAGATTTACTCATGGACATGGGTTATTAAGTACGTTGAGACTAGGACATGAGCTGTCTGGCATCTTCTGCTGGAGCCTTAATTCAATCGTTGCCCTTGTAAAATTGCTTTCTCTTCTGCAGGGGGAGAAAGAGAAGGTCCCTTCTAAAGTAGAGCTGACCCAGGCACAGAAACCATAGGGTGGGTCCAGTCCGAGGGGATTTTGTGCCCTTTCTCCTCCCTTTGCAGAGCATGAAGTGGATTAACTTTAAGGTTCCATTTTAAACCTGTTACATCACATCTTTAGTCACCGTTTCCAATCCACACCCATTCTCACTTTGGTGTATTCCATTGCGCTCCAGAATGATTGAAACCCCTATAGCTCATGGCAAGAGACAGTACATTTAAAAACCCCATTTTGATGGAGTATTTATATTTCAACTGAGTTTTTCTTCTGAGTTTTTATATTATTTGCATTTCAACTGAGTTTTGACCTGGGATGTTGTTATCCGCGTGGTGCAAATACTGAATCATGTTCTGGCCTGACTTCTCCCGTTGCAGATTCTTGCACAACAACAAGATTTCCAGGATTCATCCAGGGACATTCTCTCAACTGGAATCCCTCAAACGGCTGTAAGCGAAAAACATTGCCTGCAAAGAGCAATTGTTTATCTTTGATTAGATGGCCAAGACCTGAGGAAAAATGTGCCTGGTTGGCAAAGCTTTTAGTTGTTGCACCTCTAAGGCCAGTGCTAAGTTTATAAACCAGTTTTGATTGGACCTGAGAGCTGATTTAACCAGTTAGTAGTTTCTTCAAGCTAGTGGCTCATTATAATCTAACTATAATCTGCTCAAAGCTCAGTAATGCCACAGGAAGGAACATGCCTGGAAAGTCCTCACAACAGTTTGAACCCATTAAACAGCCTTCAAAACTGTAGAGAGTTCAGGTCATAGATATGACCTCAATCATGTCTTCAGTATCTAACATGGAAGGAAAAATCAATCCTAAAAGAAAAGGCTTTCTTTCTAGACATGAAAACACTCAGAGGGGTGCCAAGGGGCATGATTCTCCTCCCATGCAGGAGTGCCTTGTGTGTTATTCCACATAACCTGGCTGTCTCTTAAGCTTACTTCTTGTTTAACACACCCCCCTCCCCAGCTTTGCTTTGTTTGTCTTTTATGATCTGTGGAAATAAAATGATGCATTTTTTGGGAGAGGAAAAAAGAAGCAAAACCCAACGAATTCTGGTGTTTTGCCACGATTTCCAACTACAAGAAAATAACGTTTCTCACTGCAGCCTGCTGTGATTTCTGCAAGCAGGTAAAGGCTTCACTTCTCTTTAGCAGGGAATAACTTGTGAAATGGTGCCTGTATGTGTCAAAGAAAAAGGTGGGGTGTGTATAAAATGCTCTATTGTGGCCTCGTGTGAAATCTCACATTCTCAAATGTTTGTTCCTGAAAACATTAGACCTTTTTTCCATGTTTTTTTCCAATGGCCCAGACCCATCTACTGTAAAACTGTCAGTTGGGAAGGAGGGATCAGCTAATCCCCTGGTAGCCTTTTACTTATCCTTGTGCATAGCGCTGCACATAGGAATGAAGTGAGTGGAAGGAGAAGTGTGAGTGCACTAGGAGGTCACTGGTCTCCATTCAGCATGGTTCAAGCCTGTGTTGCAGTAATAATAGCTCTTAAGAGTTGTGTAGAAAAGCTACAACCTCAAGCATCTGGTAACAGGAAGAGACTGATCTGGTGCTCACTAGAATCCAGGGGGAGGAGTTTGGACCTAAATGAGAATAGAAAGCTCCAACAGAGGCAGTGTTATGCGCTGTTCTTATAGAAGTTAAGGTTTAAATCTCCATCCTGAGGGAAAACACAACATTTAGTGTGTCTCTGCCTCAAATTAAGCCAAAAATGCATAACCAGAATAATTTGCATTTGAAACTGGAATGGCTGATGGATAATGTTAGTTTTTAATGGAAACCTTCCGACTTGGTTAAACATTGTGGAATGAAATATCTCAAAGTTTGATCCAGGATATAACCAAACACAGGGAAAACCAGCCAAGTCCTTCACTCCAGAGGACTGTTCCCCTTCTGTGTCCTGGAGGAGGAGGCAGGGAAATGAAGTGTCTTTCCCTTGGTGCCACAGGCGGCTGGATTCCAATGCCTTGCTCTGTGACTGTGACCTGATGTGGCTGGCCGAGCTGCTGAAGGGATATGCAGAACAGGGCAGCAGCATCCAGACCGCAGCCACCTGCGAGGCCCCGCGTGAGCTGCACGGCCGCTCCATCGTCACCCTGACGGCCCAGGAGTTCAACTGCGGTGAGTGAAGGCAAAGCCCTCCATAGAGCTGGGCTTTGCTCTGGGAATGGCTTATTTCACCCCTTTTCCTCCCTCTTCCCTGCCCTGGCATCCTGCTTTCACCTTCTTTTTACTGCTGGAGTGGGAAAATCCCAGCGCCGTCACACAGGTTATCAGGATGATGCCGAGAAAGCCGGCAGTTGCGCGGTGGTTTAATGCATCTCTGTTTTGGCTGGTTTCTTGGTTCTTGGATAGAATAGGACCAGGAAAGGACCTGCTGTGGTTGGTGGCTAAACCAGCAACCAGAGGAAATGTGTCTAACAGGATGAATAGAAGGGGAACGCTGGGAGAGCTGCAATGGCTGGAAGTACAACTGAACACCTAAGCAAATGTGTTGTAGATAGGTAGCTGGATGCTTTGTGTGACCGGGGTGGTGTGTTGCATTGCTAAGCTCTTGTTCTTTAAATTCAGGCAATTGCTCATGTTAAAATGCCAGTTTGAAATGAAAGGGTTTGTTCTGAAAAATTCCAAAGTTGAATATTTAATACAGAAAAAGACAGAGCTCTGACTTCTAAGCACAGGATGGCACAAGTATCGGCTGGGGGTGGCTGGTACAAGTATCGGCTGTGGTTCACTGATACTTCACTGCTGGTAGAGTCAGTCTGAGAAGTTCCCACTCAGGCCAGCTATTAGCATCCCTCCTGGATGTGCCAGTCCAGCTGTGTGCTTGGCCATGCTATGAGCCAGAGGTATGAGATCAGCTCTCCCTTGAATTCAGCTTTTCTCTTATGATTTTATTATTTCTTTTGTAAATCTTGACCATTTCACAGCTTAATTTGGGGCACAGCCATGCGAAGAGTTGGACTGGCACAAATGGCTCTGTGGCCTCAAGGGACAGAGGAATAGGAAGGGTTTGGAGGAAGCAGCTGGGGACACATGGAGTGGGTGCAAGTGGATGCGCTGCACCACGAGCTGTCCCCAGCATACACCCGGTGCCACGGTACAGCTGTTAATGTAGATTTGTTCTGGTTTAGGCCTGGGCACACAGTGGGATGTGTGTCACATCAGCCAGAGCACCTGGTGGGAAGATTTTGCTGGCATGAGGCTTTTACACTGGTGTTGTGCCAGCTGGGGAGGACAAGTGATGCATAATTCAGCATAAAGCTCTAATGGTGCAGGCAGCTGATAACTGAGTCAGTCCGAAGCCTGCTGCCATCAAGTTAACCCACTGCTTTTTAGCACGTGTGGAGCAAATCTGCCCTGGATCAGCATTTTGTACCGTGGAGCTGTGGTGAGTTTTGTCCCACACTGATGGTGCTGCTGGAGATAAGTTGCCAAGGCATTAATGTGTGGTCTAAGCAGTATGTGCACTGCTGGGCAAGGTGGCAGGTTCTCACTCAATCTCATATGTAATCCAGCTGGTTTTCCTGGGTTACTGGTGATCATACAGGCTATTAGATGAGTAAGTGTTCTGCTGCACCAAGATCTAGTGCTCCAGACAGCGTACGTAAATTCCTTCATGTTTTAGCACATCCCTTAAAGGTTTAACTTGCTGAGCGCTGGAGTACATCTCCAAATGAAGCTCATAGTGAAAGGCTTGGCTGAGTAGGGATCAGTTGATGAACTGGGGACATAAAGAATGAAGTCCTGGGGTGGCTCTGAGCAGTTGCTGCCTTGCCAAGGGCTGTGCTGATGCCTGCTTGCTCGGGGGCTGCAGGATGGGTGTTGTTACCCCCACACTCAGTGAGGCTGGAGGTGGTTTTGTGCTGCTCTGGACTGGGTTGTGTTAAAACCGTGTTTTGCAGAGAGGCCTCGAATAACCTCAGAGCCCCACGATGTTGACGTCCTCTTGGGAAACACGGTTTATTTCACCTGCAGGGCAGAAGGCAACCCAAAGCCTGCGATTATTTGGCTGCACAACAAGTAAGTCGCACACAGTGAGCCCTGGGGTAGCAAATGGTTTCAAGCACCGAGTTCTTCAGTGACTGGTTGTAATTAGAAAAGCTGTTTCATGCAACATTAAAAAGGAAAAGAGAAATAGATGTTCCATGGGTTGTATTTACCTTCCTTTTAATAGCATTCTCTGATGACCACATAATCCAAGTGGTGTTTTATCTGTATTGGAAATGTTTCTTCTGCATTTGTGATGGATTCCAAGAGCTTACAACACTCCCATAAACATACTCTGCAGACTGAAAGGAATTGTCTTTTGATCAGGAAAAGAAAATTAGTATTTCATGTCGATCTGAGCTACCATGCCATTCCCTAACTGCTGAAATGCTTCTAGTCTCTAGGTTTGTCTCACTAAAGGCCTAACATGCTGGGGGAATAGCTTTTATTTCAAAGGGAAAAATCACTGTGTTCCACTGAAAGACCTTGCAAAGCAGCGTATTGATTATCATCCTATGCAGCAACACTAAAACCCAACTGGCTGTGCTAAATGCCAGAGTGTTTCTGGGAAGTGCTGCACAATAAAATACTCTGTGCTCAAGCAGTTGCCCACTGTGGAAGCAAAGTTATGTTGCTGCTTTACAAGCTCCTTGGCTGTGGGAGCCTGCACAGGGCTCGGTTATTAATAACAATGATCAATGTTTGCTTCTTCAACTAACTCCCCACCAGGCAGAGCTTCAGCCCAGAGCGAAAGTTTATGGCTGAGCTAAGTCTCCCTGGAAGGAAGGTTTTGTTAGGGAAAAGCTGGCAGGCTCCCAAAGACAGCATTGAAAGAGGGGTAATGATAATAAATGTTCCGCAAGCGAGATATGACTTAGAGTAAGGAGACATCAGGGGAATTAAATAAATGCCCAGCAAGCATATTAGTTTGCATAGTGGATTCAGCCTTTGTCCTGTGGGGAGAGAGGTCTCTTCTCCCTTTTCAATCATCTGTAGCCATCCAAGATTCCTTCACAATGGGACAAATGGGAGGCAGCAGCGGGACCTTGTGCCATGGGCTGGGATCCAGAAGTCACAGGTCATTGTAGAAAGCAGGAAGATGTTTCACAGCTTTTGGGTTGGGTTGGTGCCCAAGCTGTGTTGGGGTCCCCCGGTGACTTAGAGCTTTTTGCCCCCCCTGAGGCCTTTAGAGCCCATTCAAATAGAAAAGGCTACACACAATAACAATATTAACTCATTATTATATTTGCACTTAGTCAATAATGAGAACAAGCTTTCTGGGCCTAGATGCCCTGACAATAGCAAAGCTGCTCTTGCATGGGAACACTCTGCTCTCCTGATGGGCTGTAAATGTCGTGTGTAATCAGTGGTGAGAGAAAAAGTAGCTCACCCAGGGAGTAAATCAGAGCTGGAGCTGAAGTTCAGTGCTGTAAATCAGAACTCTTGCTATAAATTCCATGATTTCTCAGAATAGCTCCAAGGAACACCAACTTACTGCAACGCATGCAAGGCCCCTCAGCAGCTCAGGGGGAGACTGGAAAGAGTCATCACCCCTTTCAGATTTTGCCTGTTTCTGGCTCTTTTTCAGTAATGAGATTGACATGAAAGATGACAACCGCCTGAACCTCTTGCAAGATGGTACCTTGATGATCCAGAATACCAAGGAGTCAGACAAAGGCGTCTACCAGTGCATGGCCAAGAACATAGCCGGGGAGGTCAAGACACAAGAAGTCGTGCTGCGCTATTTTGGCACCCCATGTAATTGAGCCTTGTGCATCCCTTGAAGGCCCAGCTTGGGTTGGGAGCTAAGTCAGACTCAGACCCAGCTTTGAATGTGCCAAGATGTTCTTGGTGTGCTGGGGAAGATTGTGGCTAGCAGCATAACGTGGTCTGAGCTTTAGGCGTTCCTTCATGGGAGTGGAGAACTAGGATTTAGAGATTGAAGGTCATTTGGGGCTGGGGAGGGAGTTTGGGATGAATTCTGCAGCACAGAGGTATTGAGGGTGAAGGGGACACAGAGTGGGGATGTTCCAGCACTTAAGGAAGAGGGAGGACATGGTAGGAAGAAGGAGGGGGAACTGCTCACAGCAAGGATTTGGATGTCAGGGAAGAGCTGGGTGACTTCTCACTGGGCTGCATGAGGAGTCCAAGCAACTTCTGCCCATAACTGAGCAGCATCAGAGCTCCTGGTTTCTGAAGCCTCCGTTTCCTTCCAGCCAAACCCACTTTTGTGATCCAGCCACAGAACACTGAAGTGCTGATCGGGGAAAGCGTCACTTTGGAGTGTGGGGTCTCCGGGCACCCAAACCCTCGCATCAGCTGGACCCTGGGCACGGGCTCTCCTTTACCGCAGGATTCCCGCTTTGCCATCACCAGCTCTGGAGGGCTCTTCATTCAGAACGTCACCTTCTCAGACCAGGGGCAGTACAACTGCAATGCCAGCAACACCGAGGGATCCATCCAGGCCACGGCAAGGGTCATAGTGCAAGGTGAGGAGTCCCAGGCTGACATTTCGGGGGTGCAGCGTTTGGTCAGGGGTATGTTTAAACCCTGTGACTGGTTCTGTTCCCATGAACTGAGACTTAACCCAAGCTTGCTGCCTGCGATTTTCCTGCTTTCAATCATTGCTTTTCCCTCCAGATTCCCCCAGGTTTCTCCTTGTTCCCAGTGATCAGACAGTATCTGAGGGACAAAGCGTGGATTTCCCCTGCTCTGCTGAGGGTCACCCTCCACCCGTGATTGCCTGGACGAGGGCAGGTACTACTCATTTGACTCACGATTTCTTTCTCTCTTGTGCCATCATCAATGGTGAGAACAGCAGAGCTGATGGTCCAGGGTGATGACTTGCAGTGGTGGCACAGGGCTGATGGTGATCAGCACAGACCTAGTCAGCTAGGAGGTATGTGGTAGATCACCAAGGATGATGTTAAGCAGTGAAGAGGGAGCCTCTGAGGTCTTTGACACACTAAGTCATCATGTCAGAAGGAAGGAGTGTGCTGGTTTTCATCAGCATGAAACCTATTGAAAGCCTCAGACTTCCTCCTGCAGTGACTTCCTACCTCCTTTGAAAAGGCTCCAAGCCGTTGGGTATCCCCCATGTACCAGCTCTCCACCACCACATTGATTTGCTCCTCTTGGGGAGCACCATTCACTGCTGACACCCCTCCAAAGTTTCTTTTAGCTCCGGAAAATCCACTTTGGGCCAGCAGGTGGTGGTGAACTTCTGAAGTCTCAGATGATTGTCAGCACTGGCTCCACTGAACTGATCCCATCCAACACTTTCTGGGACAGAAGCCAGTAACGCTTGGCCCAGAGGCCCTCCAACTTTTCCTTATGCTTCACAAGCCATAATTAATGGTTTATGCTGTGGAGAATTCATGGCTATTGTATTCCAGCTTCCACAGCAATAGCCCTGACACAGAGTTAAGAAAGACCAGCTGAAATTCTCCTCCACCAGCATGTTCTCCATCTCCTTTAACCTTATTTCCTCCACTGCCCAGATATTAGAAGGTATCTCTCAGAGATGTGGAAAGCACAGTGACAAGAAGTAGTAACTGGTTTGTAACCATGTTTGTTAGTGATCCAAGATCAACAAGGCTTTACAGTGCTTTCACAGAAGGCATGTTAAGAACAAGGTAAGAGGAGGACAAGGGGTGGAGCATTGTTCATCTCCAAGCCACTTTTGACAGTGTGGGGAGGATTCAGATTCCTTTGGGTATTCGGGATGAATAAATAGAGCCCTTATTTGGATGAAAATGGAATATTAAAACCAATAAAGTCACTAAACTGGGAAGTTCTAATCATTTTGTTTGGGTTTGGTAAAGCATCTCAATTTTCAACTTTTTCTCCTTAAATAGAGGAAATATCAAAACAACATAGTTTCCAAACCAAAGAAAATCAAAATAATGAATTAAAAAGAAGACAATGCTCAATGTTTCTGTTTATTTGATTAAACAGCTAGTTTGGATAATGGAACACAGATTTGCTATCCATCTGGTGTCATTAAATCTGCAGTTTGCACTAAGGAAAGGCTTAGGAGGTAAGGAAAAGGGTACCAGCTCCTTTCCAGTTGCTTAGACAAGGCAACTCAGTCATGATCCTGGGTGCAGGAAAAGCAGCATCCATCCTGTGCCTCACTTAGCAAGATGCAGATGGTGTTTTCAGGGTGACTGATGGCATGTTGGGAAGGGAATGGATTTTCAACGACCACACAGATACCTCCAGCGCTGGGAAGAGAATCTCATGGACAATGTGCACTGCTTGTCTGACCAGGTGGGCCGCTGCCGAGTGACCGGAGGCACAGCATCCTCTCCACGGGTACCCTGCGGGTGATGAGGGTGGCTCTGCACGACCAAGGCCAGTACGAGTGTCACGCCATCAGTGCCATCGGCGTGAGGACCCTCCCGGTACAGCTGTCGGTGACCCCCCGAGGTAAGCTGTGAGGAAGGAGGGATGGCAAATGCGTGTCATTCATTTAACACTACAGGAAAATAACATTGTCTGCCCTGTTTCCTATGGGGTTTTGCTTTTGCCTGGGAGCAGACATTTAGCTGTGAGAGCTCCATTGGGAAATGGTAAGTAGGTTCCCAGAGTGCCAAGATTTGTAAATGGGAAGAAGCTGCTTCAGTTTTCCTTTACCAGGTAGTTTAGAAGAAGTACGACTGTGGGAATGAAACTCATGTGGTGTAGCCAAGGAACGGGCTGATGTTATAGAATCAAAGAATAGTTCGGGTTGGAAAGGACCTTAAGATCATCTAGTTCCAACCCTCTGCGATGAGCAGGGACACCACACACTAAACTATGTTGCCCAAGGCTCTGTCCAGCCTGGCCTTGAACACCTCCAGGGTTGGAGCATTCACAACTTCCCTGGGCAACCTATTCCAGTGCCTCAGCACCCTCACTGTGAAGAACTTCTTCCTTATATCTAACTCACACGAATAAACACTAGATCACGGGTTACATGATCAGAAATGACCCCTAGCACCCATCAGATGAGCTGATACCTGACCAGTGTGAGTGGAAAACAGAATTTTGTCCTGTATATTTGTCTCAAACATTACCCACCAGGTCATAGGTTCAACTAAGGGATTGTAAAATCAAACCTCTGTAAACCACAAGTCACACAGGAATGCTTCATATTTTAATTTTCTTTCTTATTCCCCTATAAATAATGACTCTAAATCAGGAAACATCCCTGCTTGTTCACAAGCATGGCACAATTTTACTAGTGGTAGACTGGAGGGAAGGAGACTCCCTAGAAACACAAAATCCATGATGTTTCAGGCTCTGACTTCACAGAATAGTTTAAGACCAGCAAGATCAATATAAGTATTTAATCTGACCTGACTTAACACTTGCCAGATAGTTCCTGAATCAATTCATGATCCTTGTTTCAATTAGAGCATCTTTTCTAGAAAGGCTTTGAATTAATGATTTTAAATGTCAGAGAACCCAGAACGTTCATATGTAATTGCCACAAGCAGGAGCACGGGTAAACTGGCACCCTTTGAAGAGCCCTTCCAGCAGCACAAAGAGCCCAGCATCTCCGGTTTGCCCATGATGAGATGTTTTACATGCAGGTTTCATAGCCTAGAAATGGTTTGTGTTGAAGAGACCTTAAAGCTCCTCCAGTTCCAACCCCTGTCATGGGCAGGGACACCTTCCACTAGAGCAGGTTGCTCCAAGCCCCTGCGTCCAACCTGGCCTTGAACACTGCCAGGGATGGGGCAGCCACAGCTTCCCTGGGCACCCTGTTCCCCAAAATTTCTCTATATTTCTTGCATTTGTGACTTTTTCCCCATGTTCACAGTGATACCCGTGTTCCTCCATCCTCCCCAAGATGTGGTGGCAGAGACAGGCCAGGACGTGTCCATTGCCTGTGCTGCCCAAGGAGATCCACGTCCCACCATAACCTGGGTGAAGGTAAGAGATGGTGCCGTGTACTCAACAGCTACTGGGAAGCGTGATGGCTTCTGAATGGGGGATTAAACACCTCTCCCAGCTCAACTAGTTAGATCAGTTCATGCAACACACATGGATTAAATTGTGTTTGAAGATCTAAGGACCAACATTTCCACTGATTTGAGGTTTTTAATGGTCTCAAAGAATGCTGTTTTTTCTCAGGCTCGAAGCCTTGCAATGCACATTCCTGTTTTCTCTTGTTCTTCCTTCCAAATGAGTAACTTGAAGCCAGTGACCTTCTAGGATGTTAGAACCACTTGATTGACTATTCCTGGAAAAACCTGAGTATGGATTTTTTTCTTCTGAGTGTTTTGTCCTTATTTCCAGGATTCCCCCTGGTGGAACTGGATGATGCTGGTTGGCTCCAGCTTTGATGGGGCAAAGCCATGACCCCTCAAAATCATGCTGCCACCTGGCTGCTCTTTTCAAGAGTTCATTAGATGAAGCTCTCCAGACATTTCCCTGCTGTGCTGTAGTGTGACACTTGTGACCTTCACTGGGACCTGCCTTTGAGTGCAATCAGGCAGAGAACAAATCAGAGGGGAAATGCTTGAGCCTCACTTATCCTGCAGAGGTCTCATGGGATGTGACCTGCAGCTTGCCTTGGGCTCCAGCCAACAGTGGGAGCAGAAGAAGAGCCTGGGGGAGCAGCAGAGGAAGGATTAGATTGGGGCAGGGCAGCAGAAAGGTGTTAAGAAACAGGAGAATGAAACCAGTAAAACCTGAAGCTACTTATGCCGCCATCCTGGTTGAGAGGTAGGGTTTGAGTTTGCTGCTGCTCTCAGTGCTTTGACCAAAGATGCTGTCCAGAGCCAGCAAAAGCCGGTGTCTGCAGCTCAAGGCCAGCAAAAATCCAGCAGTCCCAGATTGTCTCAATACTGAAGACATTTAGTCTTATTTATGTGCCATGAAACTCCTGTGGCAGCATCAAGGGACAGTGCTCGCTCCAGCCAGCCCATCTGGAGAAGTGCAGAGAAACGCATGGGGTGCCTGGAGGTGGACCAGGTTGAAGGAACTGAGCAAGGGAGCTCAGCACAGTGGGTCCTGGCAGGAGCAATGTCTTTGGATGGCTTTCTGGCTCCTCTGGAAGAGCAATGCTAACATCTGGTGGCCACATTAGTTCATCGCATCCATCTGCGGTTTGTGGAACAGGCTGGAAGCTGGATGGTGGGAAGCTTTCCAAGCCCTGACACGTTTTCTGTCTTTTCATGGTGCAACAGGAGGGCATCCAGATCACAGAGAGTGGCAAGTTCCACATAAGCCAAGATGGGACCCTTTCCATTCAAGATCTCGGTGTGGCTGACCAGGGGAGATACGAGTGCATAGCAAGAAATCCCTTTGGCTTCACCTCCAGCGCTATGCAGCTCACCATCACCGGTAGGGTATCTCCTGTCGTCCTCTTGTGTCTTCTCTTGCTCTTGTGTAAGTAGGGGCTCTCCTGCATTGACACAGAATCACAGGCTGGTTTGTGTTTGAAAGGACCTTAAAGCTCATCCAGTCCCAACCCCTGCCACGGGCAGGGACACCTTCCACTAGAGCAGGTTGCTCCAAGCCCCTGTGTCCAACCTGGCCTTGAACACTGCCACGGATGGGGCAGCCACAGCTTCTCTGGGCACCCTGTGCCAGCGCCTCAGCACCCTCACAGGGAAGAGCTTCTGCCTCAGAGCTCATCTCGGTCTCCCTTCTCGCAGGTTAAAGCCATTCCCCTTGTCCTGTCACTAAATGCCTTTATGCAGACGCACACAGAGGTTTCATGCACTCCAGGATGAGCAGAGAGCATCTCCTATGGGATGATGGTATCACAGTCTGTTTTGGGTTGGAAGGGACCTTAAAGCTCTGCCAGGTTAAAGCCATTCCCCTTGTCCAGTCCCTGCAGGTCCTTGTCCAAAGCCCCTCTCCAGGATTTCTGTAGCCCCTTTAGGCACTGGAGCTGCTCTAAGGTCTCCCCTTAAGGAGCCTTCTCCAGGCTGAACCAGCCCAGCTTTCTCAGCCTGTCTCCAGAGCAGAGCTGCTCCATGACCTCGCAGAATCTTCCCTTTGAGCAGATCTTTGAACATCTCCACTTTGAGCAGATCACTCTGTTATTCCTTTAGCTTCTTTCCAGCCAGGTCCCTCACAGGAGCAATGTTGTAGAGCCCATGCACCTCCCAGCTGCTCCTCGCTGTTTTCTCAGCAGAGCTGCTGTTGCTCCCTGCAGAGCCAAAGGTGTTGGCTTAAAACACCTCCTGCAAGCCAAGCTGTCGGTGTGAGTGTAGTTATTGCCTCTGCTGGGAGGGAGAAACTGATTAAAATGTGCCGACACGCTCTCGAGCCATTGTCTGACCGTAACCTTGCCCACCGGGGGAGGCAGGAGAACAACATTGTCTCTGCAAATGCAGGGTTTAGATGTTTGCTCAGTCCCTGAGGAATGGGAAATAAGTCTCTCGTTTGCCAGCCACTGCTCCGTGCATTAGGGAAGCTGTAATGAATAAAGAGGAGTAGCTAGTCAAAGCAGAGGTCAAGAGTGGGAGTTGTGCTACTTAGAGGGTAAGGAATAACTGACAAGGAAAGAAAGATCCAAGGTGAGCAATAAGGTGAAAAATATAAGTCAAAGGGCTAATCCTCAAGCACAAAGGAATAACCAGCATGGATATGGAGTAGTTTATGAGATTAATTCAGCATCACTTTCTATCCAGGGATTGCATGCAAGGAGCTGAGACTAATCTGAAATGTCTTTGTTGTCTGGAATTATTCCTAGGATAATTTCTGTGATTTATTCATGGCTGGTACCTCATTTTCCAGCTGGCTCTTGCATACACTGGGAGCCAAATGGGAACTGGTTTGGTGAGCTGTGACAGAGGCCCTGGCTTACAAAATGCAGTGATTTTTAAGAATTCATGTGTTTACTTCTGAAGGTATTCAAACAGCAGCTTGCTTTTTTGATTTAAAGTGATGTGTCTGATGTGCTGACGCTAAACTTGGACTGAGTTGTTCCACAAATGGAAAATTAATATAGGAGCAATACATTCAAGTGAATTTCATCGCTTTTGGAAGTTTCCTTTATGGGAAGTAAACACATTCTTTTGGGTTTAACCCACTGTGATTTTAACATTTTCTTTTCCCACTTTAACCAAAGTATATTTAGGATGTTTTGTTCTTGCTTTCTGCTTTGGAAAGCCACGGACGTTGGTCGGAGTGGCGACACCTTTGTAGCCACATCCATACGAGAAGCCATCAGCAGCGTGGACCACGCCATCAATTCAACACGCACGGAGCTGTTCAGCAAGTAAGTGTGTGAAGTGCCACTGTCTGAGACTTGAAACAGAAAAGAGATTAAAAAGGCGATGGATGAAGCTTTCCCAAACCTCATTTTCTCATTGACAGTCCACAAATGAAAGCTGCAGTATTGTTTCAAGTATTGGAGGTGGAAACTGCATCATGTCAGGATGTGACAGAACTTCATACAGGCATTTAGGATTCTGGAAAAACCTGATGCACAAATATCACCCTTTCTGTCACTTATATCTGCAACATACATTTTGTCAGCTGAACACCAGCGACAGCACATAGAAAATAATCAGCACAGTCATTCTATAAACGCCACTGGCTTTGTGTAGGGAGAACAGAAGTAATGATATAATAATTCTAACCATTTCCTCAATGAAAAATGACGTCTTGAGGGAATGGTAACTCCCTCCTTTTCCACCCCAATGTCTGTTTTTATTGAAAAGAGAGTTTGTATTAAGCCCCTAACCTCTGGGTTTCAGCTGTTGAAAAGTAAAAGATAAATTACTATGGCAAAAATAAAACAGAGATGCTGAGGAAATTAAATACATGTATTTTCCTGGGGAAAAGCAGCCTTTCTTTAAGCATCTGTAATTCTCAGAGAAGCCACATCGACCTTGTGCACTGGTTTTTGGGGTCAAACACCAGACCAGGCTTAGAGCGTGTCTCCTGCTGCCTATAGAGACTCATTGCTCAGAACAGAGTCTATGTTCATGTTCCTGCATCATTTCTAACTCCTTAAAACAGGCGCCCCAAGACACCAAATGACTTGCTGGCTCTCTTCCGTTACCCCCGGGACCCCTACACCATTGAAACAGCCAGGGCAGGTGAGATCTTTGAAAGGACCTTGCAGCTGATTCAGGAACATGTGCAACAAGGGCTGATTGTGGATATGAACGTCACAGGTAGGAGAGATTCGATTTCCCATCTTAACTTTGTGCATAGGATGAAATTACAACACCTTCCACTAGACGAGGTTGCTCCAAGCCCCATCCAGCCTGGCTTTGATGTTTCCTGCCTTCCAAGTGGCAAAGAGAAGAACACTGCAATTTCTGCAGTATTTGGGTGCTGTAGCAGAAATGGGAGGTTATCACTCTTCTGTCTCTCTACTACTCAGCTACAAACTCAGATGGGTTCCAGCCACTCGGGTTCCTTTTATCGAGGCAGGATAGCAAGCAACAAAGCAATGCAACACCAAAAATACCTAGTGAAGTCCAAGCATCCAGCGACTGGCCTCCAAATCTCACTAGCTGGGACTTCCTTTCCATACAACAGACATTCCCTCCACTGCGAGCTTCTACCTCTACGTGTGGATCAGCATGTAGCAGGCATTTATATTTGGGGCCCATAAATACATTTTTCCTGCCTGGATGGATTCCAGGGTGTGAGGAGTCTCTCTGCAGGCTGCAGGTCTCGTCTGGGCTGGTTGGACCGCCAGCCTCTCCTCCTCATTGCACTGTCAGCATCCACACAACACAGCATTATTCAGCACTTTCACGTGGCGCAGCACCCTGGCAGTCACCCACAGCTTCCCTGCTGCTCGGCACGTAGGGTTTGGATGGTTGATGATGCTCGAGGTTGTAGCAATACCCATGTAACCCATCTAAAATAAACCCAGAATGGGGACCGAGACCACCTCCACGGTTTGGTCTGTAAGTCACAGCATTTCTGCTTTCTGTCCCTGTGCAGTTTAGTATCAACTCTTTCACCTTCTTTTCTTCTTTGTGGGGCTCATATGATCCTGTGCTTTGTTTGGCCTCCATAAACTACACAGCAACACCATGATCAGAGACCTGGCCTTCCTGTGCCCACCTTGACAACCCCAGCAGTGTGGTTCAGACACAGCCCTTAGATGGGATGGGAGGAACCTGATGACTACAGTGGCCATGGTCTGACCTGGTGCTTTCCTGTTCCTTCACAGGCTATCGGTACAACGACTTGGTGTCCCCACACTACCTGAACATGATTGCCAACCTGTCGGGCTGCTCTGCCCACCGCCGCACGCCCAACTGCTCGGATATCTGCTTCCACAAGAAGTACAGGACCCATGATGGCTCCTGCAACAACCTCCAGCACCCGATGTGGGGTGCATCCCTCACAGCCTTCCAAAGGCTCCTCAAACCTGCCTACCAGAATGGATTTAACCTCCCGCGGGGTTTTTCCTTGGCAGAAGATGCCAGGGACCTGCCCCTTCCTCTACCTCGCCTTGTCTCCACCACCATGATTGGCACTGAGACCATCACCCCCGATGACCAGTTCACGCACATGCTCATGCAGTGGGGCCAGTTTCTGGACCACGATATGGACCAGACGGTGGCAGCCATTAGCATGTCCCGCTTCTCAGATGGAGCACCCTGCAGCGAGGTGTGCACCAACGACCCACCTTGCTTCTCCGTCATGGTCCCTGCCAACGACCCCCGTGTGAGAAATGGGCGCTGCATGTTCTTTGTCCGCTCAAGCCCTGTGTGTGGCAGCGGGATGACCTCCCTACTGATGAACTCTGTCTACGCCAGGGAGCAGATCAACCACTTGACATCTTACATTGATGCTTCCAATGTTTACGGCAGCACGGAGCAGGAATCGCAGGAGCTGCGGGATCTAAGCAACCAAAAGGGGCTGCTGAAACAAGGGCAAGTTGTGCCCAGCTCGGGGAAGCATCTCCTTCCCTTTGCTGTGGGGCCACCCACTGAATGCATGAGAGATGAGAACGAGAGCCCCGTGCCGTGCTTCCTGGCAGGAGACCACCGTGCCAACGAGCAGCTGGGTCTCACGGCCATGCACACGCTGTGGTTCAGGGAGCACAACCGCATCGCCACGGAGCTGTCGGCCCTCAATCCCCACTGGGATGGGGACCTCCTGTATCATGAGGCACGGAAGATTGTGGGTGCGCAGATGCAGCATATCACCTACGCCCAATGGCTCCCCAAGGTCCTTGGGGAAGCTGGGATGAAGACACTGGGTGAGTACAAAGGCTACGACCCCAACGTCAATGCGGGGATTCTCAACGCCTTTGCCACTGCTGCCTTCCGCTTCGGGCACACCTTGATCAACCCCATCCTGTACCGGCTGAACGAAAGCTTCCAGCCCATCCGCCAAGGCCACATCCCCCTGCACAAGGCCTTCTTCTCCCCTTTCAGGATCATGCAGGAGGGTGGGATTGACCCACTCCTTCGCGGGCTGTTTGGGGTTGCTGGGAAGATGCGGGTACCCTCTGAACTCCTCAACATGGAGCTGACGGAGAAGCTCTTCTCTATGGCACACTCTGTCTCACTGGACTTGGCTGCTATCAACATCCAGAGAGGGCGAGACCATGGCATCCCACCTTACAACGACTTCAGGGTCTTCTGCAATCTCTCGTCTGCACTGGAGTTTGAGGACCTCAGGAACGAGATAAAGAACTTGGAGATCAGAGATAAGCTCAGGAGGTACTCTACTGGACTTGGAAGCATCAGAATCCCTGGAAATTAGGCAGTGAAAAGCTTCTGCTTCTTCCAGGACACCCATCAAATAACCTTCCCAGATATTGCTACCCACAGATGCTGAGATAGGGTAGTAGCTGTGGTTTAAGAACAGGGTTAGACAAATGAGGTCCCTCCAAGTGATCAGTCTGGTTCTGAGTGAAATGTCATCAGGAGCTGCTGAGGTGTAGTTTGGGAGCAGATTGAGCCTTGGAGCTATTTTTCAGTGAGACTAAACTGCATCCTATCTGCATTGGCTGCCTCTTTCCAAGGCAGGCCTTTATCCCATCGTCTTTTAGATAAGACCTTATAAATATTGCCTAGATGAGCTCCTTGCATACAAGTTCCTGTCATGGGAGCAGATTTATATTATCTCCACTCTTTGATAACTTTTAACTTTTTTTTAACATCTCTTATCCTGTAGTTTATATGGAACAACCAAAAACATTGACCTGTTTCCAGCACTGATGGTGGAGGACCTCATCCCTGGTACCAGAGTTGGACCAACGCTGATGTGCCTCTTAACGACGCAGTTCAGAAGGCTGAGGGATGGAGACAGGTATTGCCATTGGAGTCAACCCGAAGTCTTTGGTGTTCTCTTTGGGGGGGATTCTATCCCTACAGGAAAGAAGGAAACCTGTAATTTTGTGTTATTTCTTGTCTGATGATAGGAGGAACATTCCTCTATCCAAAGCACTTCCAAAAGGACTTGCCACAGTTACTGTCAATGTGTCCTTTCATGATTTCAGGATTCTCATTTCACTACAGGACACTGGGTACCATTGAGGATGTGCCAAACTTCTCCTGAAAATGCTAGGAAATGTCCTCAGGAGCCTCCTTCTAATTCCTATTTGCAGCTTGTGTGAATGAGACACGTCTTTGCCTGGGGATGCCCTTAGGTCAGGAGCATTGTTCACCCATGTCTCATCCTGCTCCAGCAGAGCTGAGCTGTCTGAGCCTTGGGATTCCCCTGCAAGGGGCTGTACCTGCAGCTGGTGGCAGCTCATGGGGTTTCCTGGGTTCAGGAAAGAGCAATCTGTGTTCTCAGCCACCAAAAGCTCCTTCTGAGATGTGTGGTGCTGCCAATAGCTGTAGGTGAACTCTTCTCCCTCTCCCAGCCTCACTCCCCATCCTATTCTCCTATTCTGAGTCATGCTGTGATTACAACCCACCGCAGATTCTGGTATGAGAATCCCGGAGTCTTCACGCCAGCGCAGCTGACTCAGATCAGACAGACATCCCTTGCTCGTGTCATCTGTGACAACAGCGACCACATCCAGCAGCTCCAGAGGGATGTCTTCCGGGTGGCATCGTACCTGCAGGGCATGGTCAGCTGTGAAGAGATTCCTGCCGTGGATCTCCGCTTGTGGCAGGACTGTTGTGAGGGTAAGGAAAGAAGCTGCTCTAGCGCCGACTGGTGTGGGGATGGTCCTGGGTGGTATTTGTCATCTGCCATCAGGAGCTGGTTTCATGCTGCACCATGAGAACTGTGTGTCAGGAAATGGATGAAAAGAGCAGAATGGACTAGAAGGGTCCAGAAGAGACTAGAAGGGTCCAGAACATACTAGAATAGAGCACACTAGAATAGAAGAGTCCAGAACAGACTAGAAGAGAGCAATAGAATAGAAGAGACTAGATTATTTCAGTTGGAAGGGACCTACAACAATCATCTAATCCAACTGCCTGACCACTTCAGGGCTGACTAAAAGTTAAAGCAGATTAGTAAAGGCTTTGTCCAAATGCCTTTTAAATGCTGACAGGCATGGGGCACCCACCATGTCTCCAGGAAGCCTGCTAGCTTCATTGAATCTGGCTGAAGGTCCACCTAGCTGAGGGTTTCTGTCTCTGGCAGCAGCCAAGAGCAGAAATCTGGGGGAAGAGACTGAAGCAGGATGTAGGCATGGTGATCTCCACCATGTATCACTTTACAGGTTCATTTGGGAGTGTGTAAAACCGTACCATTAAAGCACAGATCCTGCCATGGTCCCTTTGTGTTGTGTCTGTGTGGGTACAGGCATCCAGTTGACACATGGGAATCCATGCGTATGATGCATACCTTGTTACACACCTTTGTTGTCTCCTTGCCTCCAGCATGAGAGATGTGTCAAGGATGGATGGTGAAGGAGGGCAGTGCTGCCTTGTGCTGCCTTGTTCTGCCTTAAACACGAGTGCTCACTGCAGGTTTTCCCTTCCTTCCCAAGACTGCCAGACACGGGGGCAATTCAGGGCTCTTTCTCAGCGGTTCCGAAGCAAGAGGTCTCCTGGCTTCAGCTACCCGGAGGAGAACCCTGCCAAGCAGAAGCCTGCCTCGCCCAGGTGTAGTATCACTGCTCATCTTACCTCTGTTTTATGAAGTATAAGAATAGTTTTAATAACTCAGTCCCTTTGGGCCTTTGAAATCATCATTCTGCAGAGGTCTGGGGTCAGGGGTGTTGCAGTAGATAGATGCTGAGCTCAATGTCCTGTTGGATACTTAAATATCTGGGCTGAGTGGCATCTCTGGGCAGATGAATCTGGCAGTTGGGCCCTTCTGTCTGCTGCTGATGTTGGAGAAGGCAGAACGATTCTCTCATCCAGGAAGCTGATGTTTGCATAATCCCTTTCACTTTTTATCGCTGACCCCAGAAATGAGGTGCCTTCTCCAAGCCCTTCCTCCAGAGGGAATCTCGAGTCCCTTGTGGCTGAACTGGAGAAGACAGTCACTTCCCTACGGAAACAGGTAAAACTTTGTTCTCCAGTGTTTGTCTTTAACAGAGTCAACCCAGAAGCAGGGTTTATCTTTATGCTATAGGCAGCCTCTGCAACTTCTAAGTCCTCCAAAAAGCAACCATGCGATCAGAGGGAATTAGGGACAGGTAGGAAAGGGATGGAGTAGGGAGAGGAGAGAAGCCAAGCTCTGTTTGCTCAGCCCTCTACAACTATAGAGTAAAATGCAAGTTTAAAGCTCAGTGAGCAGCTTGCACCAGCACTTTCTCCTTGTGTTTGGGACGGGTTAAAGATTATCTATGCAATGTGCAGACTCCTCTAAGAGCTGCTGCTTCCTCATTCCCACCAGGTGAACGCACTGGAGAGCCAGCTGAGGTGGCACCATGGGAACACCAGCACGCATGGATGGGGGAAGAAGACTGGAGATAAATGGAGAAAAAGATGACCGTGTTGCCTGTTTGTATAAGGTCAGTGTGTTTGTTGTGGACTTGGTCATTGTGGTGCTGCTGAGAGTGCAGTGGGACACCCCCGTAGACTTCCCATGAGGAAGCCACTGTTGCAGGAAGGAATGGAGCAACCCGGTGATGAATGGGACAAGATGTAATAGGCTCAAATGCATCAGGTTAGACACTCATTTCTACCAGCAATGATTAGTGACTCACTGGAATGGGTTGTCTGGGGATGTGGTGGCGTTATCCATTCCTGGAAGCCTTTCAAGAACTGGTTTGGCAAAGATGGGGAAAGACATAAGTATAGGATGGGCCAGGTGGACTGGGCGAGGTCTCTCAGGCCTATTCTCCTGGGACTCTGGGTTGGTTTCTTCTAACAACACTTAATATCCCAAACCCCAAATCCAACGGCCTCTAAAGGACCTTTGTGGGGAGGGAGATATCACAGAGCTCAGTGATGGAGCTGTTGGACTGGTTCCTCCTCAGGGTAACAAGGACATCTGGGCAGATGGAGCAATCCATCATTTGCTTATATGCTGGCAGAGATTTCCCCTCAACGTCTGAGTCATTGTGCACCTCTCTTCTGAAGGTACCACTTGTTGGCTCAGCTCAAGCCAAGGGAGTGAGGCTGTTTAAAGCATGTTTAAAGTCACTGTCAGCACCTTGCCAGCCTGGGGACTCCTGCTGCTGCTCAGCAGTGGCATGGCACTGCCAGACCTCCGGTCCCTGGTGTTTAGGGGCACACAGAGCACAGACTGAGCTCCTTTAGCCTGTTTTCCACGGAGATGCAGCCTTTAAGGAGAGGATGAACAACTCACTGGCACCTGCCAGTCTGGAGGAGGTGTGTGATGGGTTTTGTGTTGAAATGATTACTCCAGGGATGGGAACAGAGAAGTGTTGTTCTGCCAGGCAGTCTGTCCTAGAAGAGCATCCTCTGGAAGTTAGATTACAGGATAGGGCAAGCAAAGGCTGGTCTGTGCTGATGAACTCAGCAGAAAGCAGGAGGGGAAGGCTGCGGGCTGATGATTTCCACTCTGATTTGGTCTATTGATCCTTACAGATTCTCTAGTCCAACAGCAGTTCCTCTTCAGAAATTCAACATAAATTGCAGTGTGACATGAGCTGGCTTTTCCTTGACATCATTTTGGGTCCATGAAGAGCACTCGAGGGTTTACAGGGTCTCTGAAATGCATTTCTCTGGGTATAAAGGGCTGTGGCTGTTTTCGTGCTGTGGTCACACATGCCCCAAACCTGCCAGGTGCTGTACAAACAACTTGCTCTGCCTCCGGCTGCCTCCCATAGAGATTATCTGCTTTCTTGTGCCATTTCAGGTGCCCTGTGACCTGCACTCCTGCTCTCCACCACCCGGTCCAACCCGCTCCTATAGGGCTCAGAAACAGCAGCGTGAGACCCCCCGATGCTCTGCCTCCTCTCACACCTCCTGCACCACTCCCTGTCCCAGGATGACTGTACTTCTGCCTGTATTGAACCCTCTGCACTGACTGTCTACAAGCCCCTCACTCCTTGGACCTTGTCCTCCTTTTCCTCCTGGACCTCACAACTGCCCTCATCACCAGGGATGGGCTCTGCCTCTTTGATGGTGATTTGATGCCACTTTCTTCCACAGTCCCCAGGAAATGGAGAATAATTGAAGCTGCTTTAGTGCTGTTCTGCTCTCCTCATCCCACGCAATGCTGTCATCATCCACCACTCCTTGTCTGAAGTGTCCCATGGGCACCCAACTGAAACAGTTCATTAAGAGGCAAAACCTTCCTGAAATGCTCTGTGGTGCCAGGAAGCATCTGGAGAAATCAAGACAAAATAAATAACATTAAATAAAGATGAAAGCCAAAGCAAACCCTCAGCCACCTTCTCATGCCAATGGAAAGAGCAAGAGGAACCTCAGGGTTGGGGCAAGCACCATTTGGGCAGTCCCTGCCAGCAGCAATGAGGTGAACCCAAGGTCTGGGGAAGTCTCCTGGCTATTTGGGTGCTCCAGGATGGGGTGGAAGAACCAGCAGACCACAGACACCCACTATAGACCACGGTACTTCGCCAGCCATTGGGTGACGAGTGGTGCATCCTCAGTTACGTGACCCTACAAGTGACCTGCCATTAAATGCTCAAAACCATTCTTCTTGGCATAACCCACATTCTCCAACTTTCTGCCCCATTTGGGGTTTAGTTGGATTTACGTTTCTTCCCCCCAAAAAAGGCTCTTTTCTGGAAAGATTTATTTCGAGTGTAAACATAACAGGACCTGGAACAGAACGTCAAATAATTCAATGTAATGGACACTCTCATTAGTGGAGGGGAGCTGCTGGTTTCTGTCAGTACAGGAGAACACGATGTGCAGTGTGTGACACACAGCTGAATGCAAAGTGCTGTTTGTGTTTATTTGCTCCCAGGAACTCTGCGACTAAGCCAGGACTATGTCACCAGCTCCTCTGAACAGGTCTTCTGGTTTCGTTGCTCTTTGGAGGTGCTTTTTAGTGGTGCTAGAACTAAAGTCCCTGGGTATCCACCAGCGCCCCACATCTGTGGGCAGGGTGGGTTTTAATACGTCTTTGTGAAGGGACTAAAGGGAAAATACTTGATCCATCAAATATCTGTACCTTCCTTATTTTTCTCACTTCTGCATCGCCCTACCTACCTTCCCACACTGCCAGGGCCAGAAACTGTTATGAACATGCTTTTTCTTTTCTTCTGTTTTATTTTTAGGTGGTTTATAGTACCAAAGGGCTACAAAGCAGCAGGGATGCTCCTGGAACTGAATAGGAAATAAAAAGGAATAGAAAATAAAGAAGGTTGTGATTTATCAGCTATTTCCTGGTGTGGGGCTCTGAGCTCTGTGTGTCTCCTGTGCAGATGCAGGATTACAGTGATGAGCGTGTGTTATGCATGTCTGGGAAGTTCAGCTCAGAGGCAGTATTTAGCCCTCAGGGATGTTTGTCATTTTGAAGCACTCTTTCATTTAGGTGCAAATCAAGATCTGAAGCTTTGCGTGTTCTAAATCAGGTGCACTTGTCTATCGCTTGTACCACTGGAGAACCTGGCAAAGGTCAAGAAAGGTAAATCAGGCTCCAGTCTCCTCCTGCAAACCAGAAGTTTACCAAGTCCCCATTCAAACCAGAAGGGCATAAATGTTCAGTGCTTGATCTAATCGGATAATCTCTAGATGCAAACCAAGCAACCCTGCTTGAGTTTCCTCCTGATGGAGTGTGATGTGAGGAGCAGACCTGTTGGAAACGCTGTACAAGAACAGCAGTTGGGATGTCCCTTCCCTGTGTGTTGTAAAACTCTTCCGTGCTCCATCCTCTGTTCCTCTTCCCATGGTGAAGTGGGAAAAATACCCAGAGGCATTGCAGGAAATCCCCCTCCAGGTGGGGGAAGATCTTGGGAGAATTATCTCTATATTCAGGTGTGACTTTGGTAAGTAAGGAGCAGGTATTTTGTTGAAGATTCCCTTTTTCCCTAGTTCCCATCTATGCAGCAACTTGCAGGGCATGCTCATGGAGCACTGTGTGCTCCTGCCCTCTGCCTGGGAGAGGGGAAAGAAAGAGCTGATCCCAAACCAGGTATTGAAATCCAGCTTTTGCAGGTTGTTTGGGCATCGTGGGACACACAGGACATATCATGCCTTGAGCTGTTGACCCAGGGATGGGTCCAGTTTGTTCTTCGACCTGCAGCTTAGACCCTTACAATCAATTTTCCATTATCTCCATTTCTAAGCAGCCTCTTTCAAAATTCAACTGCACACCCAATATGAGCCACCCAGGCCACTTACAGCCAGAGGAGGATCGAAACAATGGGCTCAAGGCCAGGAGCGGGGTTGCCAGGCACAAAACTCCCACTAATTAGATAGAACAGTTAAATGACAAAACCCAGGCAAGGGCCGGGGGGCTGGAGCTGGGGTTTCTCACTGGAGCAGCATCTTCAGGTGCCTTAAATTGCATGTGCAAGATGCGAGATGGAAATCTCCATCCTTTGGCTGATCCATCAGACAAGGACCTGCTGATGATGAGGGGGACCCATCCATGCTGGAGGCTGAGCAAGCACCAGAATCTGGATCTGGGAAGTGGATTCCTGCAATGGGGAATTAATGGGAGGAGGTAAATACGCTGGCAGGGTAACCTTGAGAGGTCACTGCAGACTAAAGGGAAAAAAGTATTGCATGTTACAAACCCCACACTACCCACCCAGCAACCATCCAAACCACATCTTTTCTAAGGTTATTCGCTTACTTCTGTTTGAACTCTCGCACACTTGTGGATGCAATTATTTTCCTATGGAAAATAGAACAAACCCAAATCCTCCCACACAAGTGAGATCAAGACTATTAGCTGGAGTCAGCCACTTGTCACAAGAGCTGCTTGAAGAGCAGAGAGCTGTGTTTACCGGTGCTGTGGTAACAAGCAGGAAAGCATGCTTTACAGTAATAATTAAAGAGCAAGCAAAAGCCCTGCTCCTTCTTGGAGAGCAGCAAGTGCAGCTCCAGCTGTGCCCGGCTCCCAGATGTGCCCGTGGGTCTGAGCGTGGCTCTCCTGCCTGCAGACTCATCCCACAGCCAGACTCGTCCCACCAGAACAACCAGTTTCACTTTCAGGAATAGGAAGCTCTCTGGGAAGTGCCGGCGAGCGCCCAGACACGCGCCAGGGACGCAGGATGGCGGCATGAGCTGCCCGACCGGCAGCATGAGCCCGGGATTGCCCCTTCCAACAGCCTTGGGAAGTGCGGTGGCATAGACCATAGCATCCACCGCATCCTCCAGGGATGGAGCAGTTTGTCCGGAAGCGTTTGACCTTCCTGACATCCTTCTGGAACAAGCTCCGTCCCCGTTCCGTGTCTGAGAGCTGCTCGCTGGGGTATCTTGGTTCCGATTCCGTTTCGCTGCACTCGGAGGCGAACTCCATTCCCTTCATCCCCAAGTCCTCTCTTTTCATCGCTTTATACGCTTTCACAGCCCGGAGTGAGGAGGAACTGAGTGTAAGTGCAGGGGACAAACTGCGTGTCCTCAGAGAAGAAGGAGAGTATGTGTTTGCCCGGCGGCTGCTGGGGGAGCCAGCCATGGGCTATGTCCCCACTGCCTACGTGGCCAACCTCAGCCAGGGCACCTCTGCTCATCGACCGTAAGTATCTGATGCTCTGGACCTGCAGGGGGATGGAGGCTGGACCAGGGTAGCGTGTCCCTGCCCAGGGAATGCTGTGCTCCCCCTCTTTGACAGCAGGAGTACAAGCTCCTCATCCCTGGCTTTTGCCATCATCGGTGGTGGGACCAAGTGGGGTTCTTCTCTCCCTTGGGCGGCTGGGAAGCTCTTGCAGCTCACAGCAGTGGGGTGGAGGCATTCAGCACAGTAAGCAAGGGCTGGGGGATGCACCAAGGGGCAGAGATGCTGATCTCCATTCCCAGGTGTATCACCCTCACATAGTATGGGGTGGCTCTGGGCTGGGATGCAGTGGGATGGTACGCACGGGTGCAACTGCAGTGCTGAATATACTGGCTCCTGCTTGCTCCGACTCCTTTCTCTCTTGCTGTGCATTAAAGGGGAGGGAGAGAAGTTTGTACCTGAGCTCTGCCAGCTCTGAAGGGCCCGGGAGTGCGGGGAGAAGCAGTTTGGGTTGAGACCTGCGAGGAAGCTCTGTAGGATCAAGCCGTGGTGGTGCTGCTGCCCGGCTCCAGATTATCCAGGGCCGAGGGTTCCCCTGTTGGTGCCTCTCCCATGGGGCACGGAGCTCGGGTTGACGTGTCAGCCCGCCCTCAGCTGCGGAAAGCCCAGGCTCATCGTTGCATAAAGCAGCCTGGTCCTGACACGCTGGGGAAAGCGCCCCGGGATACAGCTGCTCCCTCTGCTCCAGGCCCTGAGTCATGTAAGTGATGGGATGGGGCGGGTGGAATCACCCTGCAGAACCCTCCCAGCGCTCACCCTGTGCTTCCCAGGAGCAGGGGTGAAGGAAGGGAATAGGGGCAGCCTGGGAAGGGGCCCTGATGTGCAGAGGCAGTAACTGCTTCCAGTGGGATGGGAGAGAACCTCCTTTGCTCATGTCCCTGTGTGTGCTTTAGGAGAAGGTAAATCCAGCCTGTTTTGGACTGTGCCAGGATCACACCAGTGAGGACCATGGGGTCAGCTCTTTGCTTTCATCCCGTTGGGCAGGCTACAGCCGAGTGTGTGTGTGCACGTATGTGTGTGTGCACGTATGTGTGTGTGCACGTATGTGTGTGTGCATGTATGTGTGTGCCCGTATGTGTGTGCACAACCCAGCCCCATCCCAAGGACAGGTGAACGGGAATGCCATAGTGCAGGAGGTCTCCGTGCGGGGGTGAGCCAGGAGCGCAGAGACTGCGCGGAGCCGCAGGTCGGAGCTGCCTGGTAATTTGTTCAGCTGCTGGAACCCCGTCACATGTAATTTCCTGCTCGAATTCCCAGACTCTGGTGATCCCAGCTAATGATGAAACCTTCGTCTGCTCATGTCTTGGCTGTGCTAGGCTGGATGAAGTGACAGGACAGGACAAGGGGAATGGCTTTAACCTGCCAGAGGGGAGATTGAGATGAGCTCTGAGGCAGAAGCTCTTCCCTGGGAGGGTGCTGAGGCTCTGGCACAGGGTGCCCAGAGAAGCTGTGGCTGCCCCATCCCTGGCAGTGTTCAAGGCCAGGTTGGACACAGGGGCTTGGAGCAACCTGCTCTAGTGGAAAGTGTCCCTGCCCGTGGCAGGGGGTTGGAACTGGATGAGCGTTAGGTTCCTCCAACCAAAACCAGTCTGTGATTCTATAAAGCAGCCTCTTCCCAGTGTTCCCACGCATCCCGCTGAGTCAGGACCCAGCCACCCATCCTGCCTTTTCGTGCTGGAGATTTGGTGACATATCTCAGAGCTGATCAGGCACAGGAGAGGGGCTTGGCTGGATTCTTCCTCCTGGCTTGGTGTTGCTGAGGTGCCCGCCAGCGCTGCTGTATCTGGAGCAGCAAAGGGCAATTCCCAGGGACGTTTTCATTGCTCATGTGCTTTGAGAGCTGCTTGTGTCCAGGAGCTGCAGGTCAAGAAGTGCAAAGCGTAGCTCTTGCTCTCATGGCAGGACACACGGGTCCAGCGCCACCAGAGCATCTTCCATACGGCAGCTAGTGGCTGGTGATTTCTTTAATGGCAGGCTGTCAGCCCCAGGTTTTGGGATGGAGCTGAGACTTGGCCATCTCAACACAGCAGTGACCAGATACTGCTGGAGAAAATCATCTACAGGCAGTAAGCTGTGATAGAATGCAACAAGGACCTACTAAACCCAATCCAACAAAGCAGACATGAGCAAATGGTGGTAGGGAGCTGCTCCCTCCGTCCCTGGCTCAGAGGATGCTGAAGCCCTTGGGGTGGGTGCAGCCCTGCCCATGCACCATCTCTTTGTCCCACACTAACCCCTCTACTCTTCCCTGTAGCTGGTACTTCAGCAAGATCAGCCGGAATGAAGCAGAGCAGCTCCTCCTCTCACCTCCCAACCAGCACGGCTCCTTCCTCGTCCGGGACAGCGAGAGCAGCAAGGGCGAATACTCTCTCTCAGGTAATTTTATGGCAATTATCCAGAGCAAATTAGCACAGGGAAAAAAGAAGCTGCTGGTCCTTAGGGGCAGCTCCTGGCTTGGTCAGCACAGGGTGAAAAACACGGAAATATGTTCAAAGCACTTTGCAGCATCTTGTTAAAGTGACTTGACAGCTTGCTAAAAGCATGGGGAAAGTGAAGAGATGCAGGTATGGATTGTTGAATTACTGTGGCAGAGGAAAGTTCATTGCTCCTGTCCAGGCTATGAAAGCCGTAAACAAATCACAGCGGCTTAATGATGGTTCTGTGGCACCAACTCCCAGCATTTCATTCCAGCGGCTTTTGTCATCTGAGAGTTGTCTGAAAATATGCTGCCACTGCAGAATACCAGGGGCTGAGCTGCTCCCACACACACCCCTCTGAATTCAGGGGGTTCAGACCAGGCAGCGCTGTCGTTATCTGGTCTGATCCATGTGAAATCTCACAGTGAACCCCACATCCACCCATCGGTCCCTGAGGCTGTTGAGGCCCAGCCCCATCCTCCTCAAGCAGCAATAAGTGGTCCATCTATGGGGGATCAGCATTAATAAAGCATCATCTTTCTGGGCCAAACAAGCTCTGCTCACCCATGGCCAGGAATCTTCTGAGCCAGGGGGTGGAAGCAAAAGGGATGGTGTGGAGTGGGATGTAACACTCACTGGGTGAGTTGTGTTGCTTTAGGGTGAATTAATAGAGTAGGTGCCTGAAGAGGAGAGAGGGTGAGGGTCAGCAGGGAGGTGGGAATGGACTGGAGATGGCATGAGATGATCTTCCCCCATCCTGGGCTTCCCCGCAGTGCGCAACCACACGAAAGTCAGTCACTTCCGAATCTGCAAGAGCCCGGGGGGCAGCCTCTACATACAGAAGGGACACCCCTTCCCAGACATGGAGGAGCTGCTCGCCTTCTACACCGAGCACTGGAAGGTCATCCAGAGCCCCTTGCTGCAGCCCTGCAGCCCCGCGGTGCGTACGCCAACGGCACAGCCAAGGGCCCCGGGATGGAAACAAGGGAAATTAGGGAAAACTAGAAATAATCACTCTATCCATTTGGGATTTGAGCTGTATTAAGCTGAATTGATAATACACCCTTAGTATAGCTGCCAGCTTCACCTCTTATCAGCCACGTTAAGGCTGGGCATGGCATTTATATGTGTTCCTGACCAGCCGAAAGGCAATGTCTTCTCCATCTCAAAGACTAGAACCCACCTCAGTACAAATCCCTTCAATACTGAATCTGGACATACCTGCACTTCCAATTCTTTTTCCTAGACTATAATAAGACCACATGGCTTTCATATCGTTTTCATGTCAATTAGCGTGGCACTCATAAATCCAATCAGAGTATTAATCCCAAATTGCTGGCTCATTTCCTGATTAGAACTCCATCCACCGATTATGACTTGGAAATAACAATTAAACACATGAATAATGCGAGAGGGAAATGGAAAGGTAAAAGATAACAGAAATGCTTAATGAGATGAAGTCTCAATCAGCCATAATGTGCAGTAATATTCATTTACTCGTTACTATTTATTGGGGAAAATGGAGAAAAGCCACATTTGAGGTCTAATGAGGAGTGAATTATGACTTGAATTCCTGATCTTTCAGGTAGGCTCTAAAAACCTTCCCCCTTGCAGACACCAGCCGCCAGCAGACCTAATGCAGAGGTTGCCCCACATCCTTTGTGCCCCCAGTGAACATTTAGCAGAGGGAAAGCAATGCACAGGCTCAGTGCAGGTGGTGGAGCACTATGTCCTCCTCACTCCTCAATGCCATGGTGGGCACCAGAAGCTGGTGCAGGCTCCACCAGCAGGTCCCGGTGCTGGCTGGTCCGAGCACCCAATGTCCGTGTTTGCAGACCCCCCCCGAGAGGGACGGGTGGGAGCGCCCGCGCTGGGAGTTCACCCTACGGAGGAAGCTGGGAGAGGGATACTTCGGAGAGGTGTGGGAAGGACTGTGGAGGAACACGGTGCCGGTGGCCATCAAGATCATTAAAGGTAGGCGGAGGAGCAAGTGTCAGCAGTGGTCAACTGGGTCTCTTGTCCACTGACATATCGGTCACCCCCTTTTGTTACTCAGCCCTCTTGGTTTCTGTGTCTTGTCTTATCAAGTGAACTGTGGTAGGACCTGGCAAGTAGCCACTGGACTATTCCTGTCGACCCACCTCAGCTTGGACATGAGGTTGGATGGAGCTTGGAGCAACCTGCTCTAGCGGAAGGTGTCCCTGCCTGTGGCAGGGGTTAGAACTGGGTGAGCTTTAAGGTCCCTTCAGCCCAAACCAGTCTGGGATTCTGAGATTCTGTTTATAAAATAGCTCCATCCAGTGGGTTTGTGTTAATCGTGTCAAGTCAAACGGTTTGTGATAAGTCAAGTCCTGATGGGACTATGATCCTGAAAATGGGATCCTGATAAGAAAACAGCTCCTGGGTGTTGAATCTGAGGCATGGGTTATGCAGACACGAACTTTGAGAGCAGGGGTGGGCTGTGAGGAGGAAAAAGGTCTTCATCCCAGTTGGATGTGCTGAGCTTCCAACATCCACACGAGAAAGCAGCTCACAACAGTCGTATTGGCTTTCTCCCCCAGCTGACATGAAGGCAGAAGACTTCACAAAGGAGATTCAGAACCTGAAGCGCCTGCGGCACGAGAAGCTGATCCAGCTGCATGCTGTCTGCTCGCTGGATGAGCCCGTGTACATCATCACCGAGCTCATGCGGAAAGGCAACCTCCACAGCTACCTCAACAGTGAGTACCTGCACTGGCACCATGGGAGAGGGCTCGTGGGGCAGTGCTGCTCTGTGGGTGCTCTCCATGTCCCAGGATAGCCCTACAAACCCAAGTGGGGACCCCAAGAGCAAGGCTGATTTCAGTCCTGGTTGGTAATGCAGAGTAATCCAGGGCGCTTGGTGGAGATGGTCTTGGATGATCATCCAAAGACCCAAGACAAACCGCTTCCCACCAAGACCTGTTTTTCTACTGGTACCCTGCCTCCTCCTCCACATTGACCTCATTTTTGGTTGGGGCTCCAGCAGCATTTGGTGCTGGAGGAGCTGGAGCTCACAGGTAGGACAGGTTGAGAGGCTTGGCTGGAGATTTGCATGGCAGAAGGTCACCTTTAGCTGCGAACAAGCCATGGATATCTGCATCCTTATTATTGCAGCAAGTGGTGCTCTTCAGAGCTCACACCAGTCCCATTCCTGGGGAGCACAGGGCTGTGCTGAACTTCCCATGCAGTACCACCACGATGTTTAAGCAGGACCTCCAGGTCAAGGTTTTACACGTTCCCCTGGGCCGGTGACATGGGACCAGGTCTCCTTCCAAACCAGAACACCCAAACCAGATGTTTCTGGATTGCCCCCAACACTTGGTTCATCTGGGTTAACAGGTCCTGAAGGCAAGTCCCTGGGCACCTCCCACCTGCTCAACATCGCCTGCCAAGTGGCAGATGGGATGAGGTACCTGGAGGAGAAGCACATTGTCCACCGGGATCTGGCGGCCAGAAACATCCTGGTGGGAGAGGAACTCACCTGCAAAATCGCTGATTTTGGACTTGCTCGGCTCCTCAAGGTCAGTCAGTGGGATGCTGTGGTCCTTCCCATCATCCCAACCCATCGACCTGCTCCATCCATGCTGGAGCTGTTCCACCACCATCCCCTTTCCCAGTCCAAAGCCCCAAAAGCAGCGGCTGTGGCCATGGTACCATCCCTCATGACCCATCTCTGGTTGCTTTTCAGGATGACATTTATTCCACCAGCAGCAGCACTAAGATCCCGGTGAAGTGGACAGCCCCAGAGGCAGCCAACTACCGCACCTACTCCCTCAAATCCGATGTCTGGTCCTATGGGATTCTGCTCTATGAAGTCTTCACGTATGGACAGATCCCATATGAAGGTAGGACTTCCAGCCGCCCTAGTGCCACTCAATCCACTTGCTGGGCAGCTTGCTCGTGGTGCCTAAAAGCCAACATGTCCTGAATTGTTATATTGTCCCTTCCATAAAGGATGTGGAAGCAGCTCCTAGAACATGAGCAAGTTGTTGTCCACTTCGGGGATTGCTTAGAGGGATTTTCAGTGCTCGTAGAGTGGGTGCAGGAAGGTGGTGTAGGGGCTGGATGATCTCCTGTAGCCTCTCCTCTACCAGCATCACACACATCATTTCACAGCAGCACAAACTGACATCTTGCCCCATTGCAGTCGTACTTTCAGAGCATCCTTTGGGGGACAGCACATTCAGGGGCATCTTCTCCTTCCTTGCAGGGATGACAAACCAAGAAACCGTACGGCAAATCACCAGGGGCTATCGCCTGCCCCGGCCCAGCTCCTGCCCTCCTGAGATCTACAGCATCATGCTGGAATGCTGGAGCGGGAACACGGAGGAGCGTCCCACATTCCTGGCCCTGCGGGAGAAGCTGGGCTTCATCTACAGACGGCTGCTCAGCTCCCTCTCCTGAGGGACCCCTTCTCACCATCCTTCCTGCACAAGCTCCTCCAGGCCAACTCTTGCCAAGAAGCTCCTTCCTTCGGGTTTGCCCTCAGACAGGGCTTCAAGGAAAGCATGTCCCCCCCCAAAACCATGGTCCCTCTGGGTCAGGATGCAGGGAGGTGGGCAAAGGGAAAAGGCAAGGAGTGGTGGAGAACCCATTGCCAGTGCTTGGCTGTGTAGCAGTCTGGAAAAGCCCCGTGGTAGTTGAAGGCATCACCCAGAGTTTACATGGTCATTCAGGCAGTAGGGTGGGAGGTCCCTGCTGCTCCCCACACCAACGTGAAGGTTTGCAGTTTGTGTTCAGTTGTGGCTCCGCTTGGTTTCTCTTGTAGTGTGTGTCTGGTGTGTTCATCAATAAATGTGTGTGCACCATCCGTTGCTGGATGCTCTGCCCTCACCATGCTGCTCCCCTCCCTGCCCATGAAGCAGTGGTTTGCCACCAGTCCCACTTCTGCAGCCACGGATAGAACCATCCTTATGTCTCTTTGGTCTCTGCTCATCCTGGAGTGCATTAAACCTCTGTGTGTGTCTGATCAAGAGATAGGACAAGCGAGAATGGTTTTAACCTGCCAGAGGGGAGATTGAGATGAGCTCTTGGGCGCAGAAGCTCTTCCCTGTGAGGGTGCTGAGGCGCTGGCACAGGGTGCCCAGAGAAGCTGTGGCTGCCCCATCCCTGGCAGTGTTCAAGGGCAGGTTGGACACAGGGGCTTGGAGCAACCTGCTCTAGTGGAAGGTGTCCTTGCCCATGGCAGAGGGTTGGAGCTGGGTGAGCTTTAAGGTCCCTTGGTTCTATGAAATGCTGCTTCACCCTGTTTTGCTCTTTATCACACTCAGTGCAAATCCAAGTGATGCTCTATTGGCAGGGAACTCGATGTGCTGTGGCTGAAGGGCAGACTGGCACAGCCTGGGTGTTGGTTTCCTCCTGACAAGCCCGTTTGGCCTGAAGACCAAAGCCATGTCCAGGTGAAGGACTGGGACATCAGTGTTGTGTGCACGGCAGGGCTCTTGTAGCCATAAAGATATTACATTTACAGGTCTGGCTGCCACCAGATGGAGCTAAAAATTAAGCAGGAGGAGAAGGGTGAGCGTGGGGTGTCTTGGGGAGCAGTGGTCCATGGCTGGGGTCCCTCAGAAGCTGCACCGGCCCCATCAGACATGAGACCCCAAAGCATCTTGCTTTGCTGTAGCAATGCCACGATGGGTGGTGTGGAGAGGGGACATGGTGCTGCCCACAGCAGCGTTTCCTTCCTCCTCCATCACGTTAAAAGCTGATGTGCTGCTTGGGTTTGCCCTCCAGCACAGTCTGCTGCGTTCTGGCATTCCTCGAAGTCGTTACTTGCTTTCTAAAAGTAGAAGGATTTGGGGTGGGTGCCCAGATTTTCTCATCTTTTCCCAGGATCCCAGCCTGGGCAGGACACTGCAGCTTCCCCCCAAAATCAGGGTTGCTGTGGATACCATGGGGAAATCCATCCCACAGGAGCAGAGCCCCAGCTCCTTCCAAACCCCTCCGGAATGGGCATTGCAAACGCTGCCTGCTCTGGTTTCAGCCTGGCATTTGCAATCAGTGCCAGGCTAATGCGATGCATTTGTGCGGCACAGTTTGTTTCTATTTATAAGGGCCCACATTGGCCTTTGAAAGGGTGAGGGGGAAGCAAAATGCTGGAGGGGGGGAAAAAAGCCCCAAGCAACAAAAGCAGGCACTGAAAGGGAGTATTTCTCACTCTGGGCTGCTGTGGGAGGTTGGAGGAGGCAGAGGGGTGGCACCAGGGCTACTGCAAGGGCCGAGCAAGAGGAATGCACTGGCTGCTTTAATCCCAAATATGTGAGTTACTCAACAGGGAAAACGTGGGATCTCATGGAGCAGAGAGGGGATGTCTGTCCCTGTGGTGTTGGTGCTATGGGAGACGGGTGCTTGCCCCTCTGACAGCAAGGCTGGTGGAAAGGGGAGATGCTTAGGGAGGGGTATGGTGTATAAGGCTGGTGGCATCACAGCAAGAGCCAGAGCAGCTCATCCAGAGCCCAGGAAAGCGCCAGGAAAACCAGGGATGCAGGATTAGTGCCTTTGCCCTGCCACAGCCTCCCGCGGGCTGCCTGAGGACAGTTTGGCTCTGTAATCACGAGACCAACAAGCAAATACAGCACTATTGACTCTACCGTTGTGTGTCCACACTTCAATCTGCAGCCCATGAGGCTGCAGCCTTGGAAGGAACGTATTTGTCTCTCCAAAACCTGGGGCTTCTGCTGGGAATCAGCAGCGGATGTGACCCAGCTGCTTCCATGAAGGATCCTGGGGGTGAGCAGCAGCCGAAGGACTTTGGGACACGGACAAGTGTGTTTGCTGGTACAAGCCAGTGTCACCTCTTGTCTTACTCAGAAAGTGAGTTTTTGCTTGATTTTTCATGTGTTTTGTGACATTTAAAGGCTGCCACGTGCCTCCTGTGACACACAACCATGTGCATGTAGGTGCAGTCCCCGCAGCACCCACCACCACCACGCTGTTTCCCAGGATCTAACCCAAGGCTGCTGGTTCTGGGGACCCCCCGACAGCCATTCCCTTTGGATGCACACACAGAGTGGGAGCAGAGGTCCCAGTGCTGCCCCGGCCCCTCCTTGGGACAAGAGGGACACAGATGCTCTGCCCTAAGGACAAGGACCGCAGCCTGGAGACACGGCGCTCAGGACAAAGCTAACACAACACTTTTCCTTACCAGAAACAAGGAGCAAAGCTGGACGTGACCCTGGATGCCTCTGCAGCATGGGTGAAAAGCAGAGCAGCCACGTTCCCTGCAGCTGCCTGAGCATAACCTTGCCCTTCGCCCCTGCCCACACAGGTACAAAGTCAAAGTCACTGCTATGGGGTCATGGAATCCCAGACTAGTTTGTGTTGAAGGGACCTTAAAGCTCCTCCAGCTCCAACCCCTGCCACGGGCAGGGACACCTTCCACTAGAGCAGGGTGCTCCAAGCCCCTGTGTCCAACCTGCCCTTGAACACTGCCAGGGATGGGGCAGCCACAGCTTCTCTGGGCACCCTGTGCCAGCGCCTCAGCACCCTCACAGGGAAGAGCTTCTGCGCCCAAGAGCTCATCTCAATCTCCCCTCTGGCAGGTTCAAGCCATTCCGCTTGGCCTGTCCCTCCATCCCTTGTCCAAAGCCCCTCTCCAGGTTTCTCATAGTCCCTGTGGGCACTGGGAGCTGCTCTAAGATCTCCCCTTATGGAGCCTTCTCTTCTCCAGGCTGAACCAGCCCAGCTCTCAGCCTGTGACCCCCAGCTGCAGCACCCAATGCGCGCAGTTACCATCCCGGGTCTCCTGCTGGGGCTGAAAGCAGACCAGAGCAGGGGATTTGGCACCTTTAAATCAACCCCTGCCAGGAGTTTGTTTGCCTCAGGCAGGAATTTGGGACCTTGCCCCCTTGCACGCGGGAACCTGCAGGCTCTTGTTTTCCCTGTGCTTTATCAAGCAGCACTCCCCAGCTCTCAGGCTAATCACAGAAGGGTCAAACAGTCAAGCTGACTAATTCCAGGCGAAAAATCAACCAAAACACCACTTAGGGCATTACAGGTCACTGCCCAGCTGGGCTCTGGGGCTGCCACCCTCACCATGAGCTCCAGGATCGCATCAGACCCACAAAACAAGCCTTATCTCTCCCCTCATCATTGAGGGCTCCTTTGCCAGCCCCTGCCCCATTGTACCAGTTGGAAATGGGTCTTGCAAACTCCTTCTTTTGTTACTCTGACCCAAATCCTTCCCCCAGCCCTGACCAGACCCAGCTCGGTCCCAGACACTCATTCCCACCCCACAAGGCACCGAAGCGGGGTTGCAATGTGCTTATGGAGCAAAACAAGGGCAGTGCCAGCAGGGACAGGCTGTGCAGCCAAGGAAGGAGGGAAGGGTGCGGGAGGCATCTGCAGCATCTCCACAGCCCAGCCAGAGCTTGCTCACATGCCAACACACACGCACCAGTGCATCACACTGGCACCATTGACGTTACCAGACCCTGCTGCT
>NW_009935930.1:73239-73802 GCF_000696875.1 Nestor notabilis
CAACAGCCACAGCATCACTCTGCCCTTCCACTCTGGATGAAGAACAACCCACAGAGGTTTAAAAGGCTGCTCGAGTTTATTAGTTGCCATTGTGTGAGTACAAGGTAAGTAAAACGAGTTACCACGTCTGTGGGGAAAGGGCATCGTTACGTTGAGGAGTAGAAAGGCTGGTGTGGGAATCCTCGGGGGGGTGTTGCATTTTATCATCACAAAGCAGCATCTTTGCCTTGCAGAAGCCGCCCTACTCTATGGGGGGAAGGGGGATGCACCCGCCGGTGTGGGAGCAGCACCCAGCACCGACCCGCTCAGGCTGAGGGCCCGGAGCTGGGCTCACTCATGTGGCGCCTCCGTCCAGCTCCTGGGGCTGGCCCCAGGCCACAAGCCACCGGTCCCGTTGTCACCCGCAGAGGCTGGAAGAGAGCAGAGAGAGGGTCAGGGCAGTGCTGAGGTGTTGTGGTGGTGTTCTGTGTTTATCTGTGCAGCAAAGGAGTGGGTGCTCTGAGCATCCATTGGGTCAGGATGCACCTCAGGGTTGTCCCCGGCTGCCCTGGGTGCTGCACTGG
>NW_009935930.1:74054-74413 GCF_000696875.1 Nestor notabilis
ACTGTTGCTCCCAAGCATTATTCCATCCAAGGAAAGCACTCACCTCTCCGGGGACTCCGACACGGTTGTCATGGCTGGGTGAGTCGTCTTCCCAAAGAAGAAGCTGGCCCACCAGTGACCGGGATCAGATTTGGGCAGACCTGGGGGACAGTGCGAGGGAAAGCCCAGGTCAGTGCAGCCCCGCTACCACCCCAGTGTCATCCTGAGGCCTCTTGCTGTGGGGCCCCCGACATAAAAAGGATGTGGAGCTGTTGGAGCAAGTCCGGGGGAGGCCATGGAGCTGCAGCTCTGCTCTGGAGCCAGGCTGAGAGCTGGGCTGGGGCAGCTGGAGAAGAGAAGGCTCCTCAAGGGGGCAACTG
>NW_009935930.1:74619-76334 GCF_000696875.1 Nestor notabilis
GAGCCCCCCCCGGGGTTCGGGGAGCTGCCGCAGGAGCTGTTGCTGGATGTGGAGCTCAGGCGCCCTGTGGAGCAATCACAGCCATCAGAGCCAACACTGACCCTCGGCCGTGCCATGAGAAGCAAAGCATGGCCTTGGTGTGGCCATCCCCGGGGTGACACGGCTCAGTCTCATCACCACCTTGTCCAGCACTGGCCCAGCTTTAGATCCCTACAAGCCGCGATCCATGAGGTCCCTTCCAACCCCATATTCTGTGCTTCCACAAATCCTGTCACTGCTTTCAGCTCAAGGGGAATACTTTAATCCCCTCTGGTTTAGGCAACCCATTAAACCAGGAAGTCTCTCCCCTGGAGAGGCACCATTGCCCAGGCTGGTTCTGCAGCTCATTTCCATAACCCATTTCCATACACATTTGAAGCCACCACCTCCCCTCACCTACATCCTTAGTGACAAGGGAAGAAGACTGCAAGACCTCTCTCCAGCCGGTCCAATGGGGCAGGAGCCCCAAAGGAGGGTCCCAGCACAAGGTGTGTGGCTGCTCGTGCCCCGCTTCCCCAGCAAGGAGCGCTTATGGGGTGTCAGCTGAAAGCTTCATCTCTGCTGGAGCCACATCAGCCGGAGGCTGGCTGAGCACCCAGCCCACCCCAGCACCCATCCTTACTTCTGTAGTAGTTGTGCGTGGCCATGAGCGAGCCGCTCGATGGGATGGATGCCATGGTCCTGGATCTTGGATCTTGTGCAGATCTAAAACCTGGGAGGAAAGGGGCAGCCGTTACTGCAGAGTTTAAATGGTACCATTATGATTTCCTGGGACACGTCCACCCGCACAGTGCCACTGCACTGGGTACGGGGCACAGTGCTCACCATGCTACACATGCTTTAAATCCACAGCTCTAGAGCTCTGGCCAAGAGCTGCATGCAAAGCCAAAATACTTTCCTTTGCACAGAGGAGGGGCTTGGCAAGTTTGCACAGCACCTTCCCCGACCCCTTCCCTGCTGGGTGTTTTATTTCCTTGCAGAAATCCAGTTCTCCTCTTGTATCAACAGTTGGGAGTTATGAAATCTCAGGCTGGGTTTGCGTAAGGAGCGAAGGAGTGTTTAGCTCGGGGCACATAGTGAGGGTTTTCACGTGAGGGATTCCAGCCCCAGCCTGTCCACAGCAGCACCTCACCACCCCGAACTGGGACAAACCCGCCTGCTCTGCACCATCAAGCACAACGCAGACCTCCTCCTGCAACATCCGCTTCCAGCACAGGCAAGAACATTCTCTCCCTGGCCCAGTTCTGAGCTGGGGAAAGTATTTTCCTCCTCCTGGAACAAAGCACCCACTGCCAAGATGCTGACCCTGCCCGTGCCCCATGATCTGGTCCATTGTTCTCCAAACAACTTCCAAGAAGGCTCAGCCAGCCAAAGGGAGCATCTGCCAGCAGAAGTCTGTAGGAAGACATGGAGCCCCACTGCCATCCGGAAGAACAGCGGAAGCACCGCCATGGGCTGTGATCCGGGTGCAGGGAGCACCCAGCACCCTCACCACCACCCAGCTCCTCCCCAGTTCCTGGTGAGGCTTCCCCTGCTCTAACGATGTATGCACTTGTTAAGGGTCCTGCTATAGAATGACCTCCACGTACCCATAGCCCCGTTAATGCAATGATCCTTGATGGGGAAACTGAGGCACGGAGCAGTCTCCCACAAATCTCACCCCAAAGGGACTCGGC